>NC_092099.1:24988123-25175623 GCF_045679555.1 Salvelinus alpinus | reverse complement strand
AGAACAGTCTATGACTAGGGTGGCTGGAGTCTTTGACAATTTTTAGGGCCTTCCTCTGACACCTCCTGGTATAGAGGTACTGGATGGCAGGAAGCTTGGCCCCAGTGATGTACTGTCATATCACTGTCACTTGCTCTTTTCCCCTTAGTCTCTCTCTCTGTCTCTCATTCCATCACTCTATCCCTCCCTCCCCCTTAGTCTCTCTCTCTCTCATGTTGTCACTCTATCGCTCCCTCCCCCTTAGTCTCTCTCTCTCTCTTCACAGAACAGTGTGACCATAAGACCTACCCTCCTCATCTTTCTTTCATCCTGTTCCTCCCTTCACACTTTATAAACATTTGTATTTTCAAGGATTTTTTTATATTGCACTGGCCTTCATTCAACATATCAATATTTTTGTGGGAAAAAGCTTATCTGAATATATATATCTCCTTCCGTGGCCTCCAACTGATCTTAAATGCTAGTAAAACTAAATGCATGCTCTTCAACCGATCGCTGCCCCCACCTGCCCGCCCGTCCAGCATCACTACTCTGGACGGTTCTGACTTAGAATATGTGGACAACTACAAATACCTAGGTGTCTGGTTAGACTGTAAACTCTCCTTCCAGACTCACATTAAGCATCTCCAATCCAAAATTAAATCTAGAATTGGCTTCCTATTTCGCAACAAAGCATCCTTCACTCATGCTGCCAAACATACCCTCATAAAACTAACCATCCTACCGATCCTCGACTACGGCGATGTCATTTACAAAATAGCCTTCAACACTCTACTCAACAAATTGAATGCAGTCTATCACAGTGCCATCCGTTTTGTCACCAAAGCCCCATATACTACCCACCATTGCGACCTGTACGCTCTATTTGGCTGGCCCTCGCTTCATACTCGCCGCCAAACCCACTGGCTCCAGGTCATCTATAAGTCTCTGCTAGGTAAAGCCCCGCCTTATCTCAGCTCACTGGTCACCATAGCAGCACCCACCCGTAGCACGCGCTCCAGCAGTTATATCTCACTGGTGATCCCCAAAGCCAATTCTTCCTTTGGCCGCCTTTCCTTCCAGTTCTCTGCTGCCAATGACTGGAACAAACTGCAAAAATCACTGAAGCTGGAGACTCATATCTCCCTCACTAGCTTTAAGCACCAGCTGTCAGAGCAGCTCACAGATCACTGCAACTGTACATAACCCATCTGTAAATAGCCCATCCAACTACCTCATCCCCATACTGTATTTATTTATTTATCTTGCTCCTTGGCACCCCAGTATCTCTACCTGCACATTCATCTTCTGCACATCTACTATTCCAGTGTTTAATTGCTATATTGTAATTACTTCGCCACCATGGCCTATTTATTGCCTTACCTCCCTTATCCTACCTCATTTGCACACACTGTATATAGACTTTTTCTACTGTATTATTGACTGTAAGTTTGTTTATTCCATGTGTAACTCTGTGTTGTTGTATGTGTCGAACTGCTTTGCTTTATCTTGGCCAGGTCGCAGTTGTAAATGAGAACTTGTTCTCAACGAGCCTACCTGGTTAAATAAAGGCGACATTTTTTGTTGTTGTATTTTTCTCGCTGATCAGGACGATTGTTGTTTTTGGCTTAACCCCAAGACCAGGTTTTCTGTTTTGATTGAATATAGTCCAAGCACTTTCTGCAAATTAATTATAGTGCAAGTTAGTGTTTAAAACCAATGTGGATGTATAAAAGTCAACCTGTATCACATGATCCCTCTCCTTTGTTGAGCCTACCTGTCTGTTTCTCCCCTCATCCCTCTCTCCTTAAATATGTCATCCGTCTCCATCCTCTCATCTTCCTCTCTCTGTTTTCTCAGATATATCACCCCTCCACCACTCAGTGGCAGCTGGATAAGTGGCTGAAAAAAGTCCCCAAAAAATCCTCTTCCTGCGACCAGGATCCCAGCAATCACGACCACGCCCAGAGAGCTACAGAGCACCGGTCGCTCTCCCCAGACCCCCACAGAGCCACATCTCCATCCAGACCCTGGGGGATCAGAGAGGACTACAGCCCCAGCCAGAGCCCTGTTCCCAGCCCGCGCTTCAACTACAGCCCCAGGCATAGCCCTCGGCCTAGCCCTGGCTACAGCCCCTGCCCCAGCCCCTGTTCCAGTCCTTGTCCTAGCCCCAGTGTCTGTCCAAGCCCCTTCCCAAGCCCCAGAGCCACCTGCAGCCTTAGTTCCATTCCCCAGCACCCCCCTAGGAGTCCTAGTCCTAGCCTTACTCATTCTAGCCCCCGCCGCTATCCTCAGGTTCGGAGTCCTCATCAGGAAAGCCACAGGCCTCCCACGTGGCCTAGCCTAACAACCAGCCCGAGCCATAGACCCAAAATCAGGCCCTGGATTGCCCCTGTACCCAGCACTGAGCCCAAGAGCAAGCCAAGACACAGTCCATATCCTCAGCCTCCACCTCAGCACAGCTCCAGGCCTAAATCCACACAGAGCCAGCCTGTTCCCACTCCCAAGACCACAGCCAAGGCAGCCCCTGCTCTGACCACTGAGCTGAGCCACAGGCACAAACACAGACCCAGGCCTAGTCCCAACTCGAGTCCCAAGCTTCATTCCCAGCCTAGCTTGAAACACGCACTCACTCTAGCCCCCAAAAGCCAACACCTATCCAACCCCAGGCCCAGTAATGGGCCTAGTTTGACAACCAGACTCAGTACCCGTCTCAGTCCCACACCCAGGGCCAAGACCTTACCCACCACAGACCCTAGCAGAGAGACCAGCAGCAGAGTTAGTCACTGTTCCAAATCCAGCCCAAAGCCACATTCTCTGCCTAACTCCAAAGCTAGTTCTGAGCCTCGCGCTAAATCCAGCCCCAGTCCTAGACCCAAAGTCAAGTCCTGGGCCCCTGCTCCCCACTCAAAGCTTCAACAGAGGAAGCCCCAATCTAGGGAGAGAGAACAGGAGGTGGACAACCGGAGAGAGACCCATGCACCAAAGAGGAAGGTAGACAGGCAGACAGAGGGAAAGGGGGAACATGAGGTAGAGAGACAGACAGAAAAACAAGGAGAGAGGCAGGGGAAGAAACAGAAGGAAAGAAAGGGGGAGAGACAGGGAGAGAGAAGACTGGCGGAGGAGCAGTTGCTTAGACGCCCCTGGGTCCAGAGCTCAGAGGAAGAGGAGGAAGAGGACGTAGAGGAGAGAAAGAGGAGAAGGGAGGAGAGCGAGAAGGAGGAGAAGTGCAAGAGGAGGTGGGAGGAGCAGCAGCAGAGAGGTGAATGGCAAGCGGTCCAGCCCAAGCAGAGACCTCACACCAACAGCGAGCGCCGCCACCATCCCATCGACCCACAACGCCACGGGACCAAGAAAAAGAGGAGGAGGAAGAGTGAGGAAGAGAGACAGTCTCAGCCGGACCCTTCCCCTCCACCGTCACCCTCCTCCCCCACTCCTGTCGTCCCACCCACAGACTCCTCCTCCTCTTCAGAGTCCGACTCGGAGCCCGATCTGCCTCCCAACGTCACCAAAGTCCCGGCCGACTCCACATCAAGCCAGCGTCCCATCCCCAGGAGAGGGTACCAGGGCCCGGGGAGGCCCGCGGATAGCAGGTCCAGAGTGCTCTACCCCAGGCGCACCACCGCATCCAACCCAGGCCAGGGGCACCAAATCCAGGGAAAGCAGAAACTCTACACCCTGGTTCCGTTTGGACGTCGTGAGCTGGCCGCAGCCTCCCATCGAGGCCTGAGAAACTTGGTGGTTCAGATAGACCTCTCCCTGCTCAACAGAGTGCCTGATACTACGACAGGCACCCCAGCCTCTCACAAACACTCTTCCTCCTCCTCTGCCTCTTCCAAGCAGAAAGAAGCCATGAGACACCTGTGCATCCCCGAGACAGAGAGAGGAGACAGCAAGAGGAAACGCAAGGTAACACACACACTCCTTTTTTTCTCTATAGACCTCCAGTGTAAACAAGATAGTTGCACTGTAGCTAGTTTATCATGGAATACTAATGTCATCCTTTACTGAGACCTGAAGTCACTGTTACTTCACAACTACAATAGCCTGGTGTCTGTGGTTCTGCCATAATATGCGTGTTTCCTCCCAGTCAGAGAATGGAGTCCAGCACCACAGAGAGAGTAAGAGGAGCAACTCCCAGACCAACGGCCCCTTTGCCCACACAGAGTCGCACAGACGTCTAGACCCTCACTCAGACACCAGACACAACGGGTGAGACTGGAACGCACACTCTCATACACACGTATACACACTCTCATACACACTCTCATTGACACTTATACACACAAACACACACACACACAAACACACACACACGCAAACACACGCAAATACACACACACACAAACACACATATATACACTGATTGTATAAAACATTAAGGACACTTGCTCTTTCCATGACATAGACTGACCAGGTGAATCCAGGTGAAAGCTACAGTATATATATACGCACGCTGATACATACATAAACACTGTAAGAAGTACTGACTGTGTATTTACGGGGGTTGTATGTGTGAGCAGGTTCTTGGAGGACTATCTGGACAGTACCCCTCTCTCTGACACCGCCGACCCCACCAAGCCCCCCATCAAAACACAGAACCCAGAGCCTAAGATGGAGGTTGAGTGTTGTGTTGGGGTGTCAGGGCAGCCTCGGCCCGAGTGTGAACCATGGGGACCTCCTTTACAACGGGCAGGGGGACAGAGAGGAACCGTAACCAACCATGAACCGTGAGTGCCTGACTGAAAAATAAGGCCACTGTTAGTCTTAATGACCACATTCTACAGCCCAACCTAGACTGTCAGAAGCAGTCAGTAGCTACCACATAATAATATATTTGTCTGCTCTTTCCTATTGACTTCCTCCCCCTTTCCATCCCTCTGTAGCCCACATCATGCTGAGTACTACATGCATGAAGCCAAGAGGATGAAGCACCGTGCAGATGCCATGGTGAGACTGGTTCAGGACTGGGTTAGGACCAGAAGGACTGTTTTAACACTGAGTTAGGAATGTTCAAAATCGCTCCGCCATTTTCTGGTTGCTAAAACTCTGATAGTTCGCCTAATTTCAGTTTATGTGACAAAATAAGCTAGTTTAGTGTAGAGAGTCATTGTACCATCTAATCCGCTGTGAAATATATATTTTTCATTAGCAAAAATATTGTTGTTTCAGCTGTTTGAAGCTGGTGTAATAAAACCGAAAGTGAAAGGAGCAAAAACAAAACTTAAGACCAGGAAGCATAGAAATAGCGCACATAGAACAGATCTACTGCTTCTTAGACTTGCTTTCAATGACAATGATAGATCTATAACTCACATTTCTATGTGGATTTGGTCGGTTTGCCCACAAAGTTACATATTGCCACTTTAAGACTGTTTCAAAGATATCAGTAACATTTTTAAGATAAGTTGGCTAAAATGATAAGGACCCTTTTACAGGATTAAGTGGCTAGTGAGCTCTTCCAACTTCATTAATTTCCTATCTCACTTACCCAGTATCTCTCTCTCTCTGTCTCAGGTGGATAAGCTGGGGAAGGCAGTGAACTATGTGGATGCTGCTCTCTCCTTCATGGAGTGTGGAAAAGCTATGGAGGAGGGACCACTGGAGGCCAAGTCTCCCTATACCATGTACGCAGAGACAGTAGAGCTCATCAGGTGAGACAAACACACACTCACACACACACACACACATTCTCACACACAGACACTCTCACACACACACACAGACACACACACACACACACACACACACACACACACACACACACACACACACACACACACACACACACACACACACACACACACACACACACACACACACACACACACACACACACACTGTAACAGTGATCCTCTGTGGTTGTCAGGTACGCCATGAAGCTGAAGAACCACTCTGGCCCAGGGGCTAGACAGGAAGACCAACAGTTGGCCGTACTGTGGTATGTTACTAGCAACGATTGTCCAAATGGTTGAAAGGTCAAAAATAAAGTTCTGATCAATGAAAAAGCTGCATAATGGGGTAAGATACTCAACGCATTTTGAATTTTAAAAACCCAAGAAACATTGACTGAACCTTTGTTTAATGAGATCCAGAAAATCTATGGAATCCAGACAGTTTAGGTGGCAATTTCAATTTAATGTTAAATATCAAATGTTTTCTTCTTTGAAACAACCATGCCAACATTTTTTTAAACCATATATGGCCTATTTATGCATTTTGTGATTACATTGATGGAGTAAACTTCTGGAAATACCAACTAATTTGGGCATAATTATAAAGAATAGCATAAAATTAGGCCTACTCTCTATACAATCAGCATATTTCTATGGTAGGCCTACCAAGCCCTCACAATCTCCCAGCTTTCACCATGGTTTTCATTCGTAATGATGATTGTTTTTGTCAAATTCTCATGCATATTCAACATTAGATGGAGACTGTGTTTGAGAAAAGGATAGTCACTAAATGCTCTAGAATTTTCAAGCACAGAAATAGTTGATGTTGGTTGTTCGTTTTTGGGAGCGGCTTCCATTGTGGCTGAGTTAGGCTACTTTGTAAACATTACATCTCTACTTTTTCAAACTCTACAAAAATTAACACCCACCTGTGCAACAATCGCTTTCTTGTCATTCTTGTGATATAAATGTTGTTTGTGCTTTTAATCCCTGTCAAATCAAATCAAATGTTATTTGTCACATGCTTCTTAAACAACAGGTGTACACTAACAGAGAAACGCTTACGTACCTTCCCAACAATGTAGAGAGAAAGAAAATAGAGAAATAGTTCAACACAATAATAAAATGTATAATAAATACACAATGAGTAACGGTAACTTGGCAATATACAGGGGGTACCAATACCGAGTTGATGTGCAGGTGTACGAGGTAAATAAGGAAGATATGTACATATAACTAGGAAAAAAGTGACAAATAATAAACAGTAGAAGCAGCGTATGTGATGTGTCCCAAAAGTTCTTGCAAAAAGGGTCAATGCAGATAGTCCGGGTAGATATTTGGTTAACTATTTATCTAACTATTTAGCAGTTTTATGGCTTGGAGTTAGATGCTGTTCAGGGTCCTGTTGGTTCTAGACTTAGTGCATCGGTACTGCTTGCCGTGCGGTAGCAGAGCGAACAGTCTATGGCTGTAGTCTTTTACCATGTTTAGGGCCTTCCTCTGACACCACCCGATATAGATGTCCTGGATGACAGGGAACTAGGCCCCAGTGATGCCAAGCAGTTGCCATACCGAGCGATGATGCAGCCAGTGAAGATGCTCTCAACGGTGCAGCTGTATAACTTTTTGAGGATCTGAGGGCCCACGCTAAATCTTTTGAGCCTCCTGAGGGGGAAGAGGCGTTGTCGTGCCGTCTTCACGACTGTGTTGGTGTGTTTGGACCATTATAGATCCTTAGTGATGTGGACACCGAGGAATTTGAAGCTCTCTACCCGTTCCACTACAGCCCTGTCGATGTGAATGGGGGCGTACTTGGCCCTCCATTTCCTATAGTCCACAATCAGCTATTTTATCTTGCTGACGTTGAGGGAGAGGATGTTGTCCTGGCATCCCACTGCCATGTCTCGAACCTGCTCCCTATAGGCTGTCTCATCGTTGTCTGTGATCAGGCCTACCACCGTTGTGTCGTCTGCAAACTTAATGACGGTTTTGGAGTCGTGCGCGGCCACGCTGTCATGGGTGAACAGGGAGTATAGGAGGGGACTAAGTATGCACCCCTGAGGGGCCCCCGTGTTGAGGGTCAGTGTGATGAATGTGTTGTTGCCTACCCTCACCACCTGGGGCGGCCCGTCAGTAGAGGGAGGTGTTCAGTCCCAGGAACCTTAACTTAGTGATGAGCTTTGAGGGCACTATGGTGTTGAATGCTGAGCTGGAGTCAATTAACAGCATTCTCACATAGGTGTTCCTTTTGTCCAAGTGGGAAAGGGCGATGTGGAGAGCAATAAGGATTGCGTCATCTGTGGATCTGTTGGGGCGGTATGCAAATTGGAGTGGGTCCAGGGTGTTTGGGATGATGGTGTTGATGTGAGCCATTACCAGCCTTTCAAAGCATTTCATGGCTACAGATGTGAGTGCTACGGGGAGATAGTAATTTAGACAGGTTACCTAGGTGTTCTTGGGAACAGGGACTATGGTGGTCTGCTTGAACATGTAGGTATTACAGACTGGGTCAGGGAGAGGTTAAAAATATCAGTGAAGACACTTTCCAGCAGGTCAGCGCATGTTCTGAGTATGCATCCTTTTAATCTGTCTGGCCCTGCAGCCTTGTGAATGTTAACCTGTTTAAACATCTTACTCACATCGTCTACGGAGAGCGTGATCACACAGTTGTTCTGAACAGCTTGTGCTCTCACACATGGTTCAGTGTTGCTTGCCTCGAAGTGCGCCTAGAAGGCATTTAGCTCGTCTGGTGGGCTCATTTCACTGGGCAGCTTGTGGCCGAGTTTCCCTTTGTAATCCGTGATAGTTTGCACGCCTTGCCACATCCGACAAGCATCAGAGCCGGTGTAGTAGGATTCGATCTTATCCCTGTATTGATGCTTTGCCTGTTTGATGGTTCGTCAGAGGGCGTCCAAGCGTCAGCGTTGAATAGATTCAGACAAAAAAACGACTATGTGCCATTGTTGACATTTTGAAGGGGTCTTGCTTCTGTTTGAGCCGGCATAATGCACGTGTGCACAATCATAACATCAACAGGGAAATGCTTTTTGTTTTTTTCTATTGTGTTATTGACTGTACGTTTGTTTATTCCATGTGTAACTCTGTGTTGTTTGTGTCGCACTGCTTTGCTTTATCTTGGCCAGGTCGCAGTTGTAAATGAGAACTTGTTCTCAACGTGCCTACCTGGTTAAATAAAGGTGAAATAAAAACAATAAAAAATAAAAAACAAGCAAGCGTTAGAATGTGCGTTGCTTTTCTTTTTAAATAAATTGGTCCAGCAACAATTATTTGACAAGTGAATTTACACCTCAAAAAACAGAGGAATAATGGCGGGAGAATCCTGAGGTGGGCGGTGCCTGCACATTGCTAATGTCACTTTCTCTTTGTAATTTCTTATCTATTATTACCCGTCTAGAAAATAATCACCTATAGGATGTGGATTATGTATTTATTTACTGGGCATTTCTCTGTGTGTGTGTGTGTGTGTGTGTGTGTGTGTGTGTGTGTGTGTGTGTGTGTGTGTGTGTGTGTGTGTGTGTGTGTGTGTGTGTGTGTGTGTGTGTGTGTGTGTGTGTGTGTGTGTGTGTGTGTGTGTGTGTGTGTGTGTGTGTGTGTGTGTGTGTGTTCCCTAGTTTCCGGTGCCTTGCTCTCCTATACTGGCAGATGTTTCGTCTAAAGAAGGATCACGCCCTGAAGTATTCCAAAGCTCTATTGGACTACTTTAAGGTACAGACCTCACCAGCAGCTATTTTAACTGCTGGATTTAGTGTGATGCAATTAAAAGCAGACATGTTAGATTAGATTGGTTAGATTGTAAATGTGTTTTATCTGTCGTCCCAGAGTTCTCCAAAAGTGCCTACTACTCCCCCAATCTGGAGCGACTCGGGAAAGTAAGAAAGACTCGCTCTCTGTCTCTCTTATCCCTTCTCCCCCTCGCTCTCTTTCTCAATCACTCCAATGTATTTGTGAACGTAGTATTACATTGATTTGACTCACCTTAGCGAAGTATCATTGTGTTCTTCTCATTGACAGGGGCACAGGGGGACCTCCCTCGTCCCTCTCCCCCAGCCCCTCAGCCCTCACCCTGGGCTCTCACACTGGCAGCTCCCCCTCCTCCCTCATCAGCATTCCCCAACGTATCCACCAGATGGCAGCAAACCACCTCAACATCACCAACAGTGTCCTCTACAGCTATGAGTACTGGGAGGTAGCAGATAGCCTTGCCAGAGACAACAAGGGTAAGAGAGGCTACCTCTTTTTAGCAAATTAATAAATGGACTGAAATGACCTCTTTGGTTTTTTTAGAGAGAGAGAGAGAGAGATAGATAGTGAGAGAGAGAGAGAGAGAGATCAGTTTGTTGAGACTAGGTTTCAGTGTTTTATTAGATGTGATTTAACCCCCCACTTTCTCTCTCTCTCGCTCTCTCTTTTTCTCTTTCTTTTTCTCTTTCCAGAGTTCTTTAACTACTTGAACACCCTGTCGGGGCCATTGACTCTCCACAGTAGTATTGCTCATGCAGTCCAGTACACCAGACAGGCTCTACAGTGGATACGCATCAGTGCCAATGTGGGTTAGTGGAGGGAGGGGCGAGACCATAGAGAATGATAGAGAAAGCATCCCTATATAGTTCCCATTTTGGCGTCTGTGAGCGCACCGGCAGCGCTATCTCCATTTTTAAGTAGTCAATTTTATTCTTCACAATTGGCTGATCCCTCCTGATGAGCTGGTTGGACATGACTCCAACAGGAAGTTGACTGTCACCAAGTTGACTGCATTAAAATGGTGGAAGCCCTCACTGCTGCTCCCATGCTAACATGGCATTTTGGCCACTGGAGGCCTCTATCATTCTTTATGGGTGAGACCCAACAACCTGGCCTAAGGGAAGGAGGGAGAGAGGGACACAAGTGATGAGAAATTGAGGAGTCCCCTTGTATTCTACGTTTTAAGGATTAGTACTTCAATTAATAGTTCAATTCTCAGCATGTATCATAAATTATGGATTGGATTTATACACAGTAGCGCCTTTCCTGGTGCTCAAAGTGCTTCACTTTGTATGGGGAGAAGGTGTTGTTAATCCTACAAACAGGCAAAGGAACTGTTTTAGTATATCTTTACTCTTCCTCTTGGGATTCTCTGTGCAGATCTTTAAAGTTCCACATGGATTCAATGCCTTCGAACTCGCTGCTTTACCAAACGTGCCACATATGTAATGACAAAACACACACAGCAACTGTCTAAAAAGGAAATGGAAGAGAAACATCATACAGTGCACCTGTGAGGACTTTATGATTTCTCTACTGTACAAAAGGACAACAGACATATGACCTGGACTACATCTCCCATGGGCCTCACCAGGACTAATGGTTTCATTAGGGGAAAGGTGAAGTTGGGATTTTGAGTTTTATTTTGGACTGTAAGGCCCCTCATCCTAAAATGTAGACCAAGTTACTGGTAGCTTTTCTGTATGACTACACTGTGAGATGGCTCTTTTAAGAACATTTAGAGATGCCTTTCACTTTTTGATGTCTTTTTATGTGCAATAGGTGTGTCAGATTATTTGTTTTTAACAAAAATACCAAAACAATAGGTTTTGATTTGGTTTTGTTGCCAAGTGGATGGCCCAGCATTCATGTTCCTGTCTATGCAAAATTATTATTTATAATATGGTGTAATGTAATTATCAAAAGTTGCATACCGAATTGTATTTCATAAATGTCTTTTTGATATTGCAATTTGTATGCATCTCCATGTTTGTTGCAGCAAAGTTGGTATATGACCTCCTAAAGTCTAACAACAAGGATTTATCCCCAAATAGAAAATGTTTAATGACACCTAGTAATCGCTCAGATATTTCCTAAATTCTATTAGTGTCCCCACTCAACTTTCAATATTTAGATGAAGGTGTATGTGTGTGTGTGTGTGTGTTTATTCCAGTTAAATGTATTTGTGATCAGACTGTGCTTCTCTCCTTCATCTCTCCATCTGACTGACTCCCTATCCACTGGGCACACACTGGTTGAATCAACATTGTTTCCATGTCATTTCTACGAAATGACTTTGAACCAACATGGAATAGATGTTGAATTGACGTGTGTGCCCAGTGGGTAGCCTCTCTTTCTTTCTGCTCCCTCCCTCTCCCCCATCTTTCTGTCTTTCTTTCTCTGAGTAGGTTGTCTGATACAGCTAGTTCTTTTTTCGACATCACTTATTACCCTGATGCCCTTTGCACCAATAGGAAGACTGTTATGGCAAGCCTCAGCATCCGCTGTCTGGAACCATAGCAACAACTCGGAATAGCCAATGAGACTGGGGAGGATGTAGCCTAGCCTACATCTGCCCGCGTGACAGGTGCAACGCAATGAGACCCTGAGAGGAATTTTTAAAAAGCATCAGACAGTCTATATTTAGATTTGGCTACTGTAGATGAAACATGACAGTGGAACAAACCTGAAATATCACATATTCTTTGACTTCATGCGTTGGATTTCCCGGACTGCGCTTCTGTGGGGTTAACGGGTTTATACATTAAATAACGAATGGGCATTGCACCCGATGACGTGCGTGGGATCAAATTGCCATCCATTCAGTGAGATCACTGGAGCAGAGATTGTAATTTAACTGATTTTGAGATGTTTAGATGTTGCTGTTCTCGTCTGCATAATATTGGATAGACTAAAATATTAGGGCCAATCATCATAGGCCCACTAATGTTCAGCGGCTGATAACATTTATTGCCACACGGTTACAACAGAGACTTTCGAGATAACGGTTTACCCAGTATCAGTAGGCCTACACTGGACTGAACTGAAGTATCATAGCTCCACCGCGTTTCGGTATTCTCCGCATGTATGTCGCCCGTGCGTCATTTTGTGAAGTCTGTGTGCGTGCTGGAATAATAGCGCCATCTGCTGGCCGGTTGGGCTAGGGTTTCTGAGGACACTGGCTGGTGGCCAGTCTGCATCAAAGCACGAGACAAAATATTTAAAAGTATTCTTTCTCTGTCGCACTATCGGCCACACACTCGGTTTAGTCTACACGCAGCCCTATATTTGGACTCTGGGACTCTAGTCCTCTTCTTGGCTGCCTGCATGGATTTTTTTGGTCATATACCATATATTATATGCAGATTGTGTATTGCGTTTTTCAGTTTTCAAATCAAATTGTAATTGTCACATGCGCCGAATACAACAGGTGTAGTAGACCTTAGCGTGAAATGCTTACTTACAAGCCCATAGCCACTGTCCACTGTCATAACCAACAACACAGTTAAGTAAACATAATTAATAAAATATTAACTAAATAAATTAAAGTAAAAAATTCAATAAAAAGTAACACAATAAAACAACAAAAACGAGGCTATATACAGGGGGTACCGAGTCAATGTGCGGGGGTACAGGTTAGTCGAGGTAATTTGTGTGTGTGCGTGTCTTAGGGGCCAAGTATGCTGGATGCAGTAACAGTCAAAAGACCAGTCAGAGATCTGTATATAATGACGAGTGCTCGTGTCTCCGCCTTAACAATGGGAGTCGTTGTCCCAAAGGCGGGAAGCAGGCAGGTCCAAAATAAGCCCATACAAACGCATTAGGCTTATTTTTTACATGTTTGACACTTCCTCTGGCCAAGTCAATGAGGACGTGCCATAGACATTAAAACCAGGGACGTGCGTGCGTGAGATAGTAGCCCACAACATACCGTCGTCCCTAATCTCTTTGACCCAATTCCATTTCAATTTTCAGACCCTTCTCCAGTTTAAGTGGCGCAATAACTACTTCTTTATGCGGTGGAGGCCGATGAGGTTTTAAAGGCTAGGGGAAATTGGCAATGAAATGGAACGTGGCCTTTCACAGCGCTGCGTCAAGTGTAGTGTTGTTGACTCGCCACGGGGTGGCACGATAACCACAGCCAGCGGCAATGGGAGCTGTCACTGACCCGACAGGGAGGACGGTTTAAGGCGCTAAACAGTGAGGGGAGGAGCCAGGGAGTTGAGAGAGGGAGAGAAGGGAGGTAGAGAGAAAAAGCAGACGGGCTGCTGAAAATGGAGAGCACACGGAGAAAGGTGATCGGAGATTATTCAAGAGCATGTCAAAATAGGAAGACCACAACAGTTACACTAAACTCAAAATAGGGAAGAACTCCACCGCATAGACCCTTTTAGAAGAAGGATCCAGCCTGCGAAAACAACATTTAGCTGTTTGATTTCAGCGCAAGATCAAGTCAGTAAAAGAGAGAAGGTGAGTAGCAAAGTGACTTCCGCTTTTACAATGGGAACAGTACAGTGTGGACACTTTGTAGCACACACTCGTGCACCTACTGTTTATTCTATGTTGGACAATTATGTAACATAATTTCGACAAACAACGTGTCCTCCCTCACTGCACACAGAATCTGTGCAATTATACTCTGTAGCGCTGCGACACGATTCATTCGGTTACATTTGTTATTTACCAGCTAACTCTGCAGCTAGCTTGATTTGCATAATATCTGTCTTTCTGCTTGCCGTTTTTGACAGTCTTCATTCGAGAGTAACGTGGCTAGTTGAGCTTTTTAGGTCTGTGGTAGTCAAAATCACATGGGACCACACTAGCTGACAGACATGACGAAGCAAGCGATACATTTCCCACACAGAATCAGGCGTGGATCTAGCTAACAAGCTTAGCTACACACATAGTGGACGTGGTTGGGGTCAGCTGTCTTTTCATTTAGTAAATCGTCAATGCTAGTCCGTATGCATAGCTATATCTAGTTTAAAGTAAAAATCAAGCATAAAGTAAAATCAAGCCCATTCGTGTGTCCAGGCAGTGCTCGCCATGCAGGTCGACCACAAATCTTTGTTTGTGTTCTTCTCGAGGAGGGAGGGAGCAGGGAGGGGGGCTAGTTAGACCTGTAGCCAACTCCAGCAAGCATGACTCCTGCAACCTGCTTACTTTAGAATTTTCAGTCCAGTAAGTAGAGTCAGCGAGGATAGCAGTGGAGGCACTGTACAAAGCATGCTCCATAACAGCCTTCTTACAAAAAAAGGCTGCAGTTAGACTGGTGTCTGCTGCTCTGCTCTTTGTACTCATTTAGATTTTCGGAGTAATGGAAATAAGTAATAATTGCTCTGACTGCCTGCTTTAGTAAGTACATTCTCTGTCCCCTCTCACCCCCCAGCATCTCTCTCATATCTAACTGTCTATGCCTCTGAGGAATTCTTGGTACCAGCCCTTGAAGTTGACTTAAGATGGACTCCTTCCTGGAGGCAGGAACCAATTTGGCCCTCTTGTACCACAATACTTTGGAGCCAGGTTACACTGTGACACCTGCAGTCCACCAGCTGTGGGCCATTTGTGTTTCTGTGGGGACTCATTTGAGCGTGGCACAGCAGGACAGACGGTCTGGCAGGTGTCCAGCCCATAGAGAATGATAGAGCCCTCTAGTGGCCAAAAGGCTGTGTTAGCATGGGCAGCACCATTGAGGGCTTCCACTATTGTAATGTAGTCAACTGGGTGGGACTTTATTAGCTGATCCCTCCTGGTGACCCTGTTGGAGTGATGTCATTAGGCACGATCAGACAATCTTGAAGAAGAAAATGTACTACTTCAAAATGGAACCTCAATGGCGCTGTCCAAGCTGTCACAAACACTATAATGGCACAGATACAAAGATGAGTCCTCTATCTATCTCTATGGTCCAGCCATCCCCACTGCTTATATGCTGCTGCAGAGTCAGATAGTAGTAATACAGTGGGAGGCCTGTTCGAACTGTTCTGGAGACAGGTGTATTTTTAGCTCATAATGTTAAAGGTCATAACAGCGCCAGATAAAGCTGATCCTAACCCAGCAAATATTGCAGGGCTAGAATAAAAAGACAGACAGGCGTAGGATAGTCAATCTTTCTCAGATGCTTTGTCTGACTACCTGTCCATGGATGGGATGTAGGCTTAGATTTAACCCCATATCTCCACCTCTTCCGTACTGCTTTCTACTCCGTATAGGTTATCTGCCGATGTAATTTTCTGATGTAATTTTCCGAATTATTTTTTATTTTTTTTTCATTCGGCTTCCTTCATTTTCTCTTTCTTGGGAGAATTTCAATTGCATACTCCTTACGTCCTCTCGCCTCCTTCTCAAAATCCCATTGGAGGAGAAGGGCAAAGGGTTGGGACCTCTGGGTTTTGTCATCCAGTGGCTTTTGAGAAGGTGAGGATGCGAGGAGTATGCAAATGAGATTCTCCCAATGTTTGATGT
The DNA here is from genome assembly GCF_045679555.1 of Salvelinus alpinus. Classification (NCBI taxonomy): domain Eukaryota; kingdom Metazoa; phylum Chordata; class Actinopteri; order Salmoniformes; family Salmonidae; genus Salvelinus; species Salvelinus alpinus. Next base: position 25,159,742 of record NC_092099.1, on the reverse strand, counting down.
CACCTCCCTTTGAACTGACCTGAGTGTGTTCTTCCTGCTCATGCTCATTTGCATGATTGGAGCACCTGGCCCTGGCAGGATATAAGTCACACGCTGCAATCATGGCAGCCAGCTACAGGTGATGAGCAGATTGGGAACACAGACAATCAGTGTCAAACCTGACTGTGTCTGCCTATTCATTCAACAGATGTGCCTTTCTCTGCTTTGTGTTTCTTAATGGGGGGTGTTCAGGCTCCCTCTCTCAGGGCCTATATTAGGACTAATAGGCTTAGTGGGCCACTCCCTCCGGTTGAGACATGGGTCACAGACTGAGGCTAGGGTCCGTGGTAAAGGGAGAGTACACTCCAAAATCAAAAGTTGTTGATCTCCTTGAGCTAGGAAACACCCTCCTCGTGTCAAGTTGGACAACAGTCTGATGGATTGAACTCAGAAAGCCCAATAGGAGGGGGTTTGAAGATAAATCTGTTTTGAGATGAGAGCTACAATTCTCAAGGCCAGAATTGAAGGGTTCAGACGGATAATTAAAATGTAATAAGAAAGAGAGGATGAGGATTGTTTCATCATAATCACACCATCTGAGATGGAGGCACCCACAGGATATAGGGTGAGAGAGGGGAGAGCATCAAGTGTGAGAAAAATAAAATGTTCTAGAGTGTGTATTTTGAGGGTCAAAATGACAGACCAAGGAAGGTCAAATTTATATGGTAAGTAAGCATTGGTCACCACACTTTCCCACACACACTGTTGTACTGTTCTTCTAGAGCGGGGCCTGATGTAAATCTCCCTGTATCGACCACTAATTACAATACAAGCCTAATTAGTGTACTGAAGTTGGCTGATCGATCACCTAAACACCTGATAACAAAGAGTGTGTGTATCTGTGTGGGGTGTGGGTTCTCTTACACGGACTGACTCATCGTCATAGATATGGCTACCTAAAACAGACTATTTTCCTCTCCCAGGTGTTTCTCAGTATGAGTCGAGATGGGCGGAGGAAGAGGGACAGGGATGACAACGGTTGGGCTTCCAGGGTGAGTAACTTCCTGTTTCCGTTGCCATGGAGACCCATGAGCGTGGCATTGTCCGTTACATTGGCTCACTTTAGCTCAGTGGGATAATATGGTACTGCTAGTGCATAATGGATTGTGCAAACAACTTAGGTTGATACCTGTGTGATTATGTATACTTATGACTGCTGATGAGAAAGGAGAGGCTAAGGATTTTATAGTAGTACTCTGTATATGTCATGCATGATAAGCCGGCCCAGGTTTTCCTCCTTAATTTGGCACTTCATTGACTTCGCCTGGAGCCCTGTTGCATGTATGACTATCAGTCTGCAGAGAGAATATCATGGTTTCTTGTTTCAAATTCTAAAATGTGTGTGTGTGTACCGGCGGCATGTAGCCTAGCGGTTAAGAGCGTTGGGCTAGCAACCGACCAGGTGAAAAATTTGTCTGTGCCCTTGAGCAAGGCACTTCACCTTAATTGTTCCTGTAAGTTGCTCTAGATATGAGCATCTGCTAAAGGATTTTAAATGTAAAATGTGTGTGTAGGGTGGCTACATGGCTGCTAAGGTGTCCAAGCTGGATGAGCAGTTTAAGATGGACGCCCCCAGAGAGAAACAGAAAGATGGAGCCTGCTCTAGCATCTTCACTGGGGTGGCCATCTATGTCAACGGATACACAGGTGAGACACATGGCCATTAAGGCGTCAGCATGGTCTGGCTAGGTGACCCGAACGAGTGTGCTCGCATACTCCCTTAAAAGACCTTCGCTTGAAAAATGAGACAAAGCGGCAATAGTACTGTTTGTTCATCTTGAGATGCTGTAGCAAGCATACATTTCCTCAAAATAGTCCAAATTAATCTAAGATAAATCAAGAAATCTGTCATTTATTTTGATATTTTTGCAGAGATCTTAGTCGCACAATTTTACATCTAACTAAGATGTTTGGTGCAGTATTTCTCAAGTGGAAAAATAGGCTTCGTTTTCATGCACATCTCATTGATTGACAACAAACACTTAATTGAAGAATCCCTTCGGTTGACCAATCACCGTCAAAGGGGCGTAGACTTGGCTACCGACTTCAGCTTTCCTCGATAATTTTCTGTGTGCATGAACTGCCAGAAATAACCCTTCTGAAGATCAAAATAAACAAAAACGTCACAAAATGTCGTCATAATTTATACCCAAACTGTTCCTAACTGTCTGGGATGTTCCCAGACACCATACCCACTCCTTCTCCCATTTGATTCTATCCTTATCCCTTCTATGGATACTAAATACAGTCCTTAATGCTTTAATGGAGCTAGTAACCCATTTATACTTTCTAAGCAATTTTACTTTGATTGCAAATATTTCTCTAGAAAGACTGGGCGGGTCTGTAACTGCAGTGTATGGACTTTGTGCGCGTGGACCGTACAATAGACGGGTTCAGTTGTTAGGTAAGCCATAGAAGGCTTTGTTGGGATTGCTGTGCGGTCGACACGTTCTACCTCTTTACTCTATTTTCCCACACTGCCTTCCCTTCTCTCCTTCTATCCCAATCTCTATCTTTCATTATTTTCTCTTTCCCCCTCTTATCTCCACTTTTCCATTTTTACCCCATTTCTTCTCTCATTACTCTTTCCACCTTTCACTCTTTCCCCTCATTTAGCTTTTGTATTTGTCTGTCTTCTATCTCCTCTTTCTCTTCACCTACAGGAAATCTAAATTGGATATGTAAATGATTTCTATGAATATCACAGGGGAGTACATGGAAATAATCTCCTCTCTCTACCTACTCATTCAAGGGTTTCTCTTTATTTTTACTATTTTCTACATGGTAGAGTAATAGCGAAGACATCAAAATTATGTAATCATGTAACCCAAAAGGTTGGGTGACTGTGGGGGCCAGGTCATCTGATGCAGCACTCCATCACTCTCCTTCTTGGTCAAATAGCCCTTACACAGCCTGGATGTCTATTGGGTCATTGTGCTGTTGAAAAACAAATGATAGTCCCACTAAGCGCAAACCATATGGGATGGCGTATCGCTGCAGAATGCTGTGGTAGTCATCCTTATTAAGTGTGCCTTGAATTCTAAATAAATCACTGACAGTGTCACCATCAAAGCACCATCACACCGCCACCTCCATGCTTCACGGTGGGAACCACACATGCGGAGATCATCTGTTCACCTACTCTGCGTCTCACAAAGACAAGGCGGTTGGAACCAAAAATATCACATTTGGACTCATCAGACCAAAGGACAGATTTCCACCGGTCTAATGTCCATTGCTCGTGTTTTATAAGCCCAAGCAAGTCTCTTCTTATTGGTGTCATTTAGTAGTGTTTTCTTTGCAGCAATTTGACCATGAAGGCCTGATTCACGAGTCAGTTGATGTTGATGTGTCTGTTACTTGAACTCAGTGAAGCATTTTTTTGGGCTGCAATTTCTGAGGCTGGTAACATCTCTTTCAAATCTTATTGGTCACATACACGTGTTTAGCAGATGTTATTGCGGGTGTAGCAAAATCCAACAGTGCAGTAATATCTAACAATTTCACAACAATGCACACATCTAAGTAAAGGAATGGAATTAAAAATATATGGACGAGCAATGTCAGAGGGGCATAGACTAAGATACAGTAGAATAGAATACAGTATATACATGAGATGAGTAATATTAAAGTGGCCAGTGATTTCAAGTCTATGTATATAGGGCAGCAGCCTCTAATGTGCATATGATGGCTATTTAACAGTCTGATGACATTGAGATATAAGCTGTTTTTCAGTCTCTCGGTAACAGCATTGATGCACCTCTACTGACATTGCATTCTGGATGATAGCGGGGTGAACAGGAAGTGGCTCGGGTGGTTGTTGTCCTTGATGATCTTTTTGTCCTTTCTGTGACATCGGGTGCTCTAGGTGTCCTAAAGGGCAGGTAGTTTGCTGCCGGTGATGCGTTGGAGAGCCCTGCGGTTGTGGGTGGTGCAGTTGCCATACCAGGCAGTGATACAGCCTGACAGGATGCTCTCAATTGTGCATCTGTAAAAGTTTGTGCGGGTTTTAGGTGCCAAGACAAATTTCTGTAGCCTCCTGAGGTTGAAGAGGCGCTGTTTCGCCTTCTTCACCACGCTGTCTGTGTGGATGGACCATTTCAGATCGTCAGGGATGTGTACACAGAGGAACTTGAAGCTTTCCACCTTCTCCACAGCGGTCCCGTCGATGTGGATAGGGAGGTGCTCCCTCTGCTGTTTCCTGAAGACCACGATCACCTCCTTTTTTTTGTTGACGTTGAGAGAGGGAGGTTATTTTCCTGGCACCAACCTCCCAGAGCCCTCACCTCCTCCCTGTAGGCTGTCTCATCATTGTTGGTAATCAAGCCTACTACTGTGGTGTCGTCTGCAAACTTGATGATTGAGTTGGAGGAGTGCATGGCCACGCCGTCATGGGTGAACAGGGAGTACAGGAGGGGGTGAAGCATGCACCCTTGTGGGGCCCCATGTGTTGAGGATCAACGATGTGGTGTTGTTTCCTACCTTCACCACTTGGGGGTGGCCCGTCAGGAGTCCAGGGCCCAGTTACACAAGGTGGGGTTCAGACCCAGGGCCTCAAGCTTAATGATGAGCTTGGAGGGTACTATGGTGTTGAATGCTGAGCTATCGTCAATGAACAGCATTCTTACATAGGTATTCCTCTTGTCCAAATGGGATAGGGCAGTGTGCTGTGTGATGGCGATTGCATCGTTTGTGCATCTATTAGGACGATAAGCAAATTGAAATGGGTCTAGGGTGACAAGTAAGGTGGAGGTGACATGATCATTGACTAGTATCGCAAAGCACTTCATGATGACAGAAGTGAGTTCTACGGGGCGATAGTCATTTAGTTCAGTTATCTTTGCCTTCTTAGGTACAGGAACAATGGTGGCCATCTTGAAGCATGTGGGGACAGCAGACTGCAGCAGAGATAACTCTGGGTCTTCCCTTCCTGTGGCGGTCCTCATGAGAGCCAGTTTCATCATAGCGCTTGATGGTTTTTGCGACTGCACTTGAAGAAACTTTGAAAGTTCTTGAAATTTTGATAATTGACCTTAAAGTAATGATGAACTGTCTTTTCTCTTTGCTTATTTAAGCTGTTCTTGCCATAATATGGACTTAGCCCTATTTGGTAAAAGACCATCTTCTGATTGGCTCAAACGCATTAAGAAGGAAAGAAATTCCACAAATGTACTTTTAGCAAGGCACACCTGTTAATTGAAATGCATTCCAGGTGACTACCTCAAAGCAGGTTGAGAGAATGCCAAGAGTGTGCAAAGTTGTCATCAAGGCAAAGGGTGGCTACTTTGAAGAATCTCAAATACAAAATATATTTTAATTTGTTTAACACTTTTGGGGGGGGGGGGGGTTACTACATGATTCCATATGTGTTATTCATAGTTTTGATGTCTTCACTAGTATTCTACAATGTAGAAAATAGTACAAATAAAGAAAAACCCTTGAATGAGTAGGTGTTTCCAAACTTTTGACTGGTACTAAATGTGTGTGTATGCTTTACCCCGCTCTTTGATGTCTGTTCCTGTTCTTCCTCTCTGGCTTTTGACTGTGTGTGTGAGCATAGGATTATAAAGAGTAGAATGTGGATATCAGTGCTCGTCCAATTCTTCTATTTATTATTTCTATACCTAGACCCCAGTGCAGACGAGCTGCGCAGGCTGATGATGCTGCATGGGGGTCAGTTTCACATGTACTATTCCCGCTCCAAGACAACCCACATAATCGCCACCAACCTGCCCAACAGCAAGATACAGGAGCTGAGGGACCAGAAGGTGGTCCGGCCGGAGTGGATCACTGACAGGTGGGTGTAGTGTTGTGTGTTGTGTAATGTAACCTACGTATAGTGTTTAAACCTTCCTCTTTCCCACCTTCAGTATCAAGGCTGGCCATCTCCTGTCCTACCTGCAGTACCAGCTCTATGCCAAGCAAAAAGGCCTGAGCTTCCCCAGTGTGTGTGTTCGCCAGGGCCAGGAGGCTGCAGGATCCAGCCATGGGCAAACCCAACCCAGCCACAGCCTCCCTGTACCCAGCCTCAATAACCTCATACCTGGCCTCAACAACCCAGCCCCCAGCCTTGGGAAGCCCCTATCTAGCCACCACACTCCTACATCCAGCCACAGTCATGTACACATAGACAATCTCCTCGACCAGCCCAACCAGTATAACCCGCTAGCTGGCGACCTCAACCCCCAGCCCAGCCACTCGCTCCCCCTCCCCAGTCACCTCAACCCTCAGTCCAGACACTTTAGCCCAGGACACTGCTTTCTCAGCCCCTACTCCTCCAATCACCTCTACTCTGACCCAGGACACATCCCCCACCACCCACCCAGCCAAGGGCAGCCCAAGCCAGGCTGCATCCGGCCTCTTGCTCCAGCCGACACCCACTCACAGACCCCCGGTCCCGTCCCAGCTCACCCCAGCCATGAGCACTCTAAACCTGGGCACGCACAACCTCAGTCCAGCCTCTCCTTCTCCAACCACCTCCAGCACAGCTACCGGGATCTGGACTTCAGACTGTGAGTGTGTTTTGTGTATGTGTGTATTGATATATGTATATTGGTGCTGGCATAATAACATACAAAAGTAGGGTCCACATAAAGAACATTGGTTCCAAGTTGTGATTCTAAATTCCCACTTCTCTCTCTGTCCTATAGAAACGGATCATTACTGACCTATGACAAGACGAGGACCGCCCAAATAAACTGGGTGCAAGAGGGGGGCGGTGAGGACCCCTGTCCTGTCAGACCCACCAGAGGGGCAACGGACCCCCCTCTGACCAATGGTCACGCCCACCCTGTGAATGGTGCCTTAAAGCCTCTGGATCTCTCCCCCAACCCCACACGACCCACAGACACCCCCCTGAACCCTGACAGGAAGTCCACGGGGGGGTCTGGGTCCCTGCATCCTGCCAGCCCCCTATCCAACTCCCCTTTGAAATCTGACCCCCCCAAACTTCTCAACAGCCCCCCCAGGAACCCAACCCCTCCCCCTGTGTCTCACCACAGACACCACGAACAACTGGCCAATGAACAGAGACTCAAACCCCCGCCGCCCACCTATCAGGAGGCGACGGCTGCCTTGGCGTCCCGCCCCCTCATTCTCCCACCTCCGAAGCCCCGTCAATCAGATTCCCCTCCTGAGAAACCCCTCCCCCTTGATAACCCAAACCGCTCCCCTTCCCCTGTCCGTCTGAATGGCAGTCACCACAATGCCTTTACTCCTAACCCCGCCCCTCTTGAAACCAACAACTTATCAGCTATTCCCTCAAATCCCGCCCCTCCAGACAGCGACCACCAATCAGCACTGGCGAAGACAGGGGGGATCATCTCAGAGTTCTACTCCCACTCTCGTCTACATCACATCTCCACGTGGAGGAGTGAGTTCTCTGAGTATGTCAACACGCTGCAGAGCAGGAGGAGGTCCACAGGGGGCGCCACATTCCCCGGGAGAGACAGGCTCAAACGCCAGAGGAGAGAGGGTAAGGAAGAGGAGTGGTGTTTGGAAGGGATGGATTGGATTGGGTGGTCTCTGTCTGATGGCATGTGAATTCTGATTTCTCAGTCCAGTCATGTCTCTCTCAAATGTCAGTGGAAACATTCTGCATGTTGTTAATGTCGTCAGGGTTTAATGGAAGGGTGAGTCTCTGAGTGTGCCGCGTTTTGCTAACCTTATTACAGGAGTAGCTGTGTGTACATTTACTTCTGTCTGTACATGTTAGTGTGTGTGTGTCTCTTATTCTGTGTATGTTACAAGTCTGTCTCTCTCCTGATTTGTCTGTCTGTGTGTTTGTTGTTCAGGTTCGTCAGCTGCTCCTGGCCCTCAGTCCTGTATCCTGCATGTGGACATGGACTGTTTCTTTGTCTCTGTGGGGATCAGACACAGGCCCGACCTCAAAGGCATGCACGCTCACACACACACACACACAGGGCCGTGACGGTCATGGAATTTTGGATGACAGTTATTTTGGATCACCGTAATAACTGTTTGAATAGCACAAAATATACATACATACATACAGTTGAAGTCGGAAGTTTACATACACTTAGGTTGGAGTCATTAAAACTCATTTTTCAACCACTCCACAAATTTCTTGTTAACAAACCATAGTTTTGGCAAGTCGGTTAGGACATCTACTTTGTGCATGACACAAGTAATCTTTCCAACAATTGTTTACAGACAGATTATTTCACTTATAATTCCCTGTATAACAATTCCAGTGGGTCAGAAGATTACATACACTAGGTTGACTGTGCCTTTAAACAGCTTGGAAAATTCCAGAAAATGATGTCATGGCTTTAGAAGCTTCTGATAGGCTAATTTACATAATTTGAGTCAATTGGAGGTGTACCTGTGGATGTATTTCAAGGCCTACCTTCAAACTCAGTGCCTCTTTGCTTGACATCATGGGGAAATCAAAAGAAATTAGCCAATTTCCAAATGCCTGAAGGTACCACGTTCCTCTGTACAAACAATAGTACGCAAGTATAAACACCATGGGACCACGCAGCCGTCATACAGCTCAGGAAGGAGACGCGTTCTGTCTCCTAGAGATGAACGTATTTTGGTGCGAAAAGTGCAAATCAATCCCAGAACAGCAGCAAAGGACCTTGTGAAGATGCTGGAGGAAATGGGTACAAAAGTATCTATATCCACAGTAAAACAAGTCCTATATTCATATAACCTGAAAGGCCGCTCAGCAAGGAAGAATCCACTGCTCCAAAACTGCCATAAAAAAGCCAGACTACGGTTTGCAACTGCACATGGGGACAAAGATCGTACTTTTTGGAGAAATGTCCTCTGGTCTGATGAACCAAATAGAACTGTTTGGCCATATTGACCATCATTATGTTTGGAGGAAAAAGGGGGAGGCTTGCAAGCCGAAGAACACCATCCCAACCGTGAAGCACGGGGGTTGCAGCATCATGCTGTGGGGGTGCTTTGCTGCATGAGTGACTGGTGCACTTCACAAAATAGATGGCATCATGAGGAGGAAAATTATGTGGATATAATGAAGCAACATCTCAAGACATGTCAGGAAGTTAAAGCTTGGTCGCAAATGGGTCTTCCAAATGGACAATGACCCCAAGCATACTTTCAAAGTTGTGGCAAAATGGCTTAAGGACAACAAAGTCAAGGTATTGGAGTGGCCAACACAAAGCCCTGACCTCAATACCATAGAAAATGTGTGGGCAGAACTGAAAAAGCGTGTGCGAGCAAGGAGGCCTACAAACCTGACTGTTACACCAGCTCTGTCAGGAGGAATGGGCCAAATTCACCCAACTTATTGTGGAAGGGCTACCTGAAACGTTTGACCCAAGTTAAAAAAATTTAAAGGCAATGCTACCAAATACTAATTGAGTGCATGTAAACTTCTGACCCACTGTGAATGTGATGAAAGAAATAAAAGCTGAAATAAATCATTCTCTCTACTATTATTCTGACATTTCACATTCTTAAAATAGTGGTGATCCTAACTGATCTAAAACAGGGAATTTTTACTAGGATTAAATGTCATAAATTGTGAAAGCTGAGTTTTTAAATGTATTTGGCTATGGTGTATGTAAACTTCCAACTTCAACTGTGTGTGTGTGTATATATATCACACACACACACACACACACTACCGTTCAAAAGTTTGGGGTCACTTAGAAATGTCCTTGTTTTCCATGGAAACCTACATGAAATGAGTTGCAAAATGAATAGGAAATATAGTCAAGATGTTGACAAGGTTATAAATAATGATTTTTAATTTAAATAATAATTGTGTCCTTCAAACTTTGCTTTCGTCAAAGAATCCTCCATTTTCAGCAATTACAGCCTTGCAGACCTTTGGCATTCTAGTTGTCAATTTGTTGAGGTAATCTGAAGAGATTTCACCCCATGCTTCCTGAAGCACCTCCCACAAGTTGGATTGGCTTGATGGGCACTTCTTACGTACCATATGGTCAAGCTGCTCCCACAACAGCTCAATAGGGTTGTGATCCGGTGACTGTGCTGGTCACTCCATCAAAGACAGAATACCAGCTGACTGCTTCTTCCCTAAATAGTTATTGCATAGTTTGGAGCTGTGCTTTGGGTCATTGTCCTGTTGTAGGAGGAAATTGGCTCCAAGTAAGCGCCGTCCACAGTGTATGGCATGGCGTTGCAAAAAACTTTTGAATGGTAGTGTATTCACCCAACAGACTCCTCTTTCCCGCATCTCTGGCGCCATTTATATTAAGCGAGCCTACCCGAAGAGTCTCCATAAGAATTGGGAGAAAAGCCCATATATATATATATATATATATATATATATATATATATATATATATATATATATATATATATATATATATATATATATATATACTGCTCAAAAAAATAAAGGGAACACTTAAACAACACAATGTAACTCCAAGTCAATCACACTTCTGTGAAATCAAACTGTCCACTTAGGAAGCAACACTGATTGACAATAAATTTCACATGCTGTTGTGCAAATGGAATAGACAAAAGGTGGAAATTATAGGGAATTAGCAAGACACCCCCAATAAAGGAGTGGTTCTGCAGGTGGTGACCACAGACCACTTCTCAGTTCCTATGCTTCCTGGCTGATGTTTTGGTCACTTTTGAATGCTGGCGGTGCTTTCACTCTAGTGGTAGCATGAGACTGAGTCTACAACCCACACAAGTGGCTCAGGTAGTGCAGTTCATCCAGGATGGCACATCAATGCGAGCTGTGGCAAAAAGGTTTGCTGTGTCTGTCAGCGTAGTGTCCAGAGCATGGAGGCGCTACCAGGAGACAGGCCAGTACATCAGGAGACGTGGAGGAGGCCGTAGGAGTGCAACAACCCAGCAGCAGGACCGCTACCTCCGCCTTTGTGCCAGGAGGAGCACTACCAGAGCCCTGCAAAATGACCTCCAGCAGGCCACAAATGTGCATGTCTGCTCAAACGGTCAGAAACAGACTCCATGAGGGTGGTATGAGGGCCCGACGTCCACAGGTGGGGGTTGTGCTTACAGCCCAACACCGTGCAGGACGTTTGGCATTTGCCAGAGAACACCAAGATTGGCAAATTCGCCACTGGCGCCCTGTGCTCTTCACAGATGAAAGCAGGTTCACACTGAGCACATGAGCACATGTGACAGACGTGACAGAGTCTGGAGACGCCGTGGAGAACGTTCTGCTGCCTGCAACATCCTCCAGCATGACCGGTTTGGCGGTGGGTCAGTCATGGTGTGGGGTGGCATTTCTTTGGGGGGCCGCACAGCCCTCCATGTGCTCGCCAGAGGTAGCCTGACTGCCATTAGGTACCGAGATGAGATCCTCAGACCCCTTGCTAGTGCGGTTGGCCCTGGGTTCCTCCTAATCCAAGACAATGCTAGACCTCATGTGGCTGGAGTGTGTCAGCAGTTCCTGTAAGAGGAAGGCATTGATGCTATAGACTGGCCCGCCCGTTCCCCAGACCTGAATCCAATTGAGCACATCTAGGACATCATGTCTCGCTCCATCCACCAACGCCACGTTGCACCACAGACTGTCCAGGAGTTGGCGGATGCTTTAGTCCAGGTCTGGGAGGAGATCCCTCAGGAGACCATCCGCCACCTCATCAGGAGCATGCCCAGGCATTGTAGGGAGGTCATACAGGCACGTGGAGACCACACACACTACTGAGCCTCATTTTGACTTGTTTTAAGGACATTACATCAAAGTTGGATCAGCCTGTAGTGTGGTTTTCCACTTTAATTTTGAGTGTGACTCCAAATCCAGACCTCCATGGGTTGATAAATTTGATTTCCATTGATAATTTTTGTGTGATTTTGTTGTCAGCACATTCAACTATGTAAAGAAAAAAGTATTTAATAAGAATACTTCATTCATTCAGATCTAGGATGTGTTATTTTAGTGTTCCCTTTATTTTTTTGAGCAGTGTATATATATATATATATATATATATATATATATATATATATATATATATATATATATATATATATATATATATATATATATGCAATAATGCCCGAGGAGATGTGGCCAATATACCACGGCTAAGGGCTGTTCTTAGCTGTGGTATTTTGGCCATGTCTCACAAACCCCCAAGGTGCCTTATTACTATTATAAACTGGTTACCAATGTAATTAGAGAATTACAAATAAATGTTTTGTCATACCTTTGTAATACGGTCTGATATACCACGGTTTTCAGCCAGTCAGCATTCAGGGCTAGAACCCACCCAGTTTATATATCTCAGTACCAGTCAAAAGTTTAGACACACCTACTCATTCCAGGGTTTTTCTTTATTTTTACTGTTTTCTACATTGTATAATAATAGTGAAGACATCTAAACTATGAAATAACACATATGGAATCATGTAGTAACCAAAAAAGTGCCTTGATGACAGCTTTGCACACTTTTAGCAAAGAATGGATACTAAAGAATCTAAAATATCAAATATGTTTTGTTTAACACTTTGTTTGGTTACTACATGATTCCATATGTGTTTTGATGAGAGAGAAAAAAAGTATTCAGACCCTTTGCTATGAGACTCAAAACTGAGCTCAGGTGCATCCTGTTTCCATTGATCATCCTTGAGATGTTTCTACAACTTGGAGTCCACCTGTGGTAAATTCAATTGATTGGACATGATTTGAAAAGGTACACCTGTCTATATCAGCACTGTCAACTGTGGGACCCTCCAAAAAAATCACGCCATGAGGTCGAATGAATTGTTTGTAGAGCTCTGAGACAGGATTGTGTCAAGGCACAGATCTGGGGAAGAGGGCCAAAAAATATATTCAGCATTGAAGGTCCCCAAGAACACAGTGGCCTCCACCTCCATTATTTTTTTTCTTAAGAGTTATGACAGTTATTTTATTTTCATGCTGACCTTCATGCATAACCGTCGGTTATACGGTAATTGTACCAGTCCCACACCTACGGGCGCACACACATTCTCATGTATTTGTATGCCTCAAATCTAGTTCTTAACTGGCCAGTGCCCACTAACCGCCCATCTCCTCCCCCCCAGGGAAGCCAGTAGCTGTGACCAGTAACCGTGGTCCAGGCAGAGTGGCCCAGAGGCCTGGTGTTGACCGCCAGCTGGAGCTGCAGTACTACCAGAGGAAATACTCCCATGCAGGTGTCTCGGAGAGGAAGGATGGGGACCTGGAGGAAATGACCTCGGCCGAGAGTCACGTCTCCCACGGCAATGGCGTGGACCTGGACACAACTTGCCTCTCTATGGCTGAGATTGCCTCCTGTAGCTACGAGGCCAGGTAACTCTCTATCTCTCTACACTCTCACACCCATACTCACTCAGGGTTGGGCTCAATTCAGAATTGAATTGTGAATGCCTTGTTGAATTTTGAAATTAAGTAGTAAACATGATACACCATTGTTTGAATTAAAGGAAATATAATTTAATTCTGTGAAATTCAAATTCTTCTATTCTAAATTAGGTGTAGTCTATACAAATTAACATCTTGTAAATAAAACATCAATCATGTCATTATATACATGCATATAAAATAATGTTGAAACAATTTGATTTTCAGGACACTTATTTTTATGAACAAGGAAAAAACATGTGTGCAAATATTCAACATTTATATAAAATTATTTTAATTTAGTTCAATATGGGGAAAATGCTACATTTCCCAGAATGCATTAGTTTAACCCTCAAATTGACCCTAAGGCCGTCAAAAAGAAGCCAAACAAATGAAATGGTTGTTGGAAATATAATTGGCTGTTCTAAGTACTAAGTTTAAAATAGTATATTAACATTGTTTCCAGAGAAAAGGGATATATTCTTTGGTATCTGGAAGTGTGCCTATCTAATGTCCTCTGTGCATTCCTGATGGGTCAGAAGTGCTTTCCAACGAGGCCAGGTTCCATACACACCCTCTACCCTATAGTAATCTGGTCTCCTTTTTTTCTTTCTTTTTTTTTCTTCCGTCAGGCAGGCAGGAGTGAGGAATGGGATGTTTTTTGGCCAGGCCAAACAGCTCTGTCCTTCCCTGCAGTCTGTCCCTTATGACTTCCAGGCTTACAAGGAGGTGGCACTTGCTATGTACGAGACCCTCGCCAGGTACGGATGTAGGGATTTACAGATCCTCCCATCTCTTTTTCTCTCACCTCCCTCTCATCTGCTGTTAGTCATGACCTCTGACTATTCTGATTCCTTTGTTACTTGTTAGGATCGTAGCACAATCATCTGATAAACAACAAATTGATTTAACCCCCCCCCCCGTAGTTATACTCACACCATTGAGGCTCTGAGTTGTGACGAGGCGTTGGTGGATTGCTCTGCCCTGCTGGCTGAGTTGGGTGCTACACCTGAAGAGCTAGCCAGCGCCATCCGGACAGATGTCAGGGAGAGGACTGGGTGCACTGCCTCGGTGGGCATGGGTGAGTGGTGCCACGCCTTCCTCTACCACCCCTGGGTAACGTTCTGTAGGCACAACGGGAGGAAACATTTGCAAACGGAGCGGGCGCTACTACCTAGGTTGTGTTTATTATGCACCAAATGGCAGAAAACAGACTGAAATAGTCCCTCACTGTTATCTGGGCTTGTCCAATAAGAAATGCTCCTTTTCATTTTCCACTTCAAAATGTTTTGCTACAGTGTGCCTGTGCTCTACTGAATGCAACCCTGAACTTATAGGGGACCAAGGGGAGTTGACTGCCATTGTTAAGCATAGTTTCCCTCCCACTCAGTCACACTTGTGACCTGTCACCTCTGACCTCTCCAGGGTCCAACATCCTGCTGGCGAGGATGGCGACCCGGAAGGCCAAGCCGGACGGACAGTACCTCCTGAGGTCAGAGGAAGTGGACGACTTCATCAGGGACCACACGGTCACTAGCCTGCCAGGTGAGGACACTACAGCACCACCTGGTGGACACTGCAACTGATCATCTTTCTGGTGGTGCATTTCACCACCTCTACCCATCACCAATCTCAGGTGTGGGCCGTTCTATGGGCGCAAAGCTGGCGTCTCTGGGTGTGAGGTCGTGTGGGGACCTGCAGCAGGTGTCTCTACAGCAACTGCAGAAGGAGTTTGGCCCTCGCACCGGGCAGACCCTCTTCAGGTTCTGCCGAGGTCTGGACGACCGGCCCGTACGCAGCGAGAAGGAGAGGAAGTCTGTCTCGGCCGAGATGAACTACAACATCCGCTTCACACAGGTAAGGACCAGATTTGGTTTACAGTGGTTAGAGCTTGTTTGATTTGGTCCGCTCTACACAGGTCATAACTGGTTTATGCTGGTCAGAACCAAGGCTTATTCAAGAAGGCGGAACACTCGTTCAGAATGGAATATTTTGTGTAGAACCGATGTTCTTCAACTGCTCAAGGTGCTTTTCTGTTACTTCCTTCTGTCGTTCTCTAAATTCTCCATATTCTCTCTCACCAGGTGGACGAGGCGGAGTCGTTCCTGACCAACCTGTCCATGGAGGTGCAGAAGCGTCTTCAGGGGGCGGGGCTCAGGGGGCGCAGACTGACCCTAAAGGTCATGGTGCGTAAGGTGGGGGCCCCGGTGGAGCCATCCAAATATGGTGGTCACGGCATCTGTGACAATCTGGCCAGGTGAGAGAGCAATGGACAGGGTTACACACTGAGGGGACATAATTCACTTACCTCTTTCCTTATCCATTTCTGTCCTTCTCTTCTCTCTCCCTCTGTCCCCTCCCTACTCAGGTCAGTGACCCTGGCCCAGTCGACAGACAGTGGTCAGCTGATAGCCAGTGAGGTCATCAAGCTGTTCCACGCAATGAGGCTGGAGGTGCAGGACCTGAGGGGGGTGGGCCTTCAGGTGCAGCTCCTTGATGGGGCCCATTCAGCCCCCCATGACCCCTCCGGCCCTAAAACACGCTCCATCAGAGACATGCTTCTGGCCCAGCGGCCTCCCGCCATACACAACCACACAGGTGTGTGTGTGTGTGAGATCTTGTTAGTGATTACCTCAAGAAGCCATACATCAACCTCTGCTCTCTCTTCAGATTCGCTAGCTGATGCTCCTGTTGCTGACTCAACCACCAATCAGGGGAAGAGTTCCTCTGCCACAGTCCCACCCCCCTTCTCCACTCTCCGCCCTCCTTCGCCTGCTGATCCAATCCCAGGGACAAGTAAAGAAGAGCCGCTGCCCTCTACACGCACACCTAACCATGTTCGGACGCGCCTCAACCTCAGCATCGAGGTCCCCTCTCCTTCACAGGTTCTCCACTCCTAGTTCACCAGTACATTGCTGTCAATGAAAATCCATTGGGTTGGCTATGTTTTTGATGCATCGTTTTCGGCAGTTCGAAAGCGCCCTTACGTGTTTCTGTGTGTCAGGTGGACAGGTCAGTGTTGGACGCCTTGCCGGCAGAGTTGAGAGAACAGGTGGAGCGCTCCTGGACCCACAGAGAGACAGAGAGATCCCACAACGGGTCACACCACCGCCCCTCTAGCCCTCACCCCTCTTCCCTTCTTTCTTCCCCCTCCTCTCCTCCTCCCCCCGCTGCCCTTCCTGTAGGAACACTGGTTCTTCAGATCCCCAACCAGCCTGGACAGCCTGGCTCCACGGGCATCATACTGGAACTGCCTGACTTTTCCCAGGTACACACACAAACATTCTCATTAACGCCAATACCCCCATTACACACAAATATATTCCATCTCTCTGTCTCTCTGTAGGTTGACCCGGAGGTGTTTGCGGCGCTCCCCAGAGAGCTCCAGGAGGAACTGCGTTCAGCGTACGGCCGCAGAGAGACCGCCCAGGCCCAAGGGATCATCATGGGTAAGACCAGAGACCAGAGATGTAGAGCAGAATACAGTATATTCATACAATACACTGGAAAGAACCGTAGACGTTCGACTAATGATCAAATTCAACCCTCTTTGCATTACCCCCTTATTTCTCCATCTCCTTTCCTCGCCTCCTTTGTTCTCCCTCCTCTCTCAACCCCTCTTCCTCTGTAGCAGAGCAGAGGAACCCCCTGTTGCAGCTGAAGCAGGTTGGAGCGGGTCGGGTGAAGAGGCGCTACAAGAAGAAAAACGCCAACTCCAGCCCCACTAAGAAAGGCCCCTCCCCTCTAAAGAGGCCCCACCCACCAGGAAACAGCCCCGCCAAAGCCCTACAGCACCCGCTCAGACCGAGGGACCTATCCAACGGCCTCAAGGTGAGCCCCTAGACACTTATCCAAGGTCAGTTAGAATTTTTTTCCTGAATGGATTTGTACTGATGCTTAATGATTGGCCTGAACTGACCCTCAACCAGCTGGAGAATGGACCTTCCACATCCTCCCTAAAGCAGGATGTCCCAGAGACTCTGTCTAAGTTCACCCCTCGCCCTGAACCCACCCTGGCTGGAGCCTGTGATTTCACGGACATCCGAACACTACTCAGAGAATGGGTCACTACCATCTCAGGTACAGAAGGGGGAGTGGGTCGGTCAGTACCATCTCAGGTACAGAAGGGAGGGTGGGTCGGTCAGTACCATCTCAGGTACAGAAGGGGGAGTGGGTCGGTCAGTACCATCTCAGGTACAGAAGGGGGAGTGGGTTGGTCAGTACCATCTCAGGTACAGAAGGGGGAGTGCGTCGGTCAGTACCATCTCAGGTACAGAAGGGGGAGTGGGTCGGTCAGTACCATCTCAGGTACAGAAGGGAGGGTGGGTCGGTCAGTACCATCTCAGGTACAGAAGGGGGAGTGCGTCGGTCAGTACCATCTCAGCTACAGAAGGGGGAGTGCGTCGGTCAGTACCATCTCAGGTACAGAAGGGGGAGTGCGTCGGTCAGTACCATCTCTAGGAATTAGGGGACGTTTGCTGTCATACAGTAGTAGTTGTGTTTTTGACTGTTTGTTGATGTGGTTGTGTGTGAAAATCCAAGTCTTTGTCCTTTCCCCCCGCCCTCAGAACCCATGGAGGAGGACATTCTGCAGGTGGTCAAGTACTGCACTGATCTGATCGAGGACAAAGACCTGGAGAAACTTGACCTGGTCATCAAGTACATGAAGAGGTACGGTCCACTCATGGTTTAACTCTCCCCTCTAGACAGTCACGGACCACTGGGCCAAGCTTAGTACTTTTCAGTTTCCTCCTCTGTTCCCATTCATTTATTTTCACGTATCCTATGTGATTGCAGGTTGATGCAGCAGTCTGTGGAGTCTGTGTGGAGCATGGCCTTTGACTTCATCCTGGACAACGTGCAGGTGGTGGTACAGCAGACCTACGGCAGCACTCTGAAGATCACATAGGAGAGGACACGGCAGGCTCTAGCCGAGTCTCAAATCACACCCTATTCCCCATATAGTGCATTGGTCAAAAGTAGTGCACTAGTATGTGGGGGATAGGATGCCATTTGAGATCCAGTTTTGCTCCTCCACACACTCTGCATCAGTGTTCTGTTTGTTGTACCACTGCTACATCATCAAACTATTACATCATAATCCTGACGGGAGGAGCTGTGTTCTAATCTTATGACATCACAGTGAAAGAGTTCTGTGATATCAGCTCAGCAAGCTCCATAGAATTAGTAACAATAGGATCTATATGACAAGCTCTCTCTCACTGACCTGCATTCTATTTCGACTTCATTATGACACGCGTCAGCAGAACACAGCACAGGAATCGGCTGCACTACACTTCAGCAGCCTGAATATCAACTTGGCCCGACACGCACTGTCCAACCGTCCATGAGCCGGGGGGGGGGCAGGAACACTCCTCCTGTAGCCACTGTTGGTCAGGACCCACTGAATCTCATGAGTGATGGCTGACTCGACCATTAGGTGTGTGAATATGCCAAATATCACAGTCTGATGCCTAGAGATGGTGGCCATGGAATCTCCTTGCCTTCTCGACGGTCTACTCTGCCCCCCCTCCCTTCCCCCCCTATTCTGTGACATCCAGGGTTTGGAGGCAGAAAGAAGGAAACCATAGACATCCACTTTTCCTGGCTCTGTTTCTTTTCTCTCTCTGCTTTTCACCAGTCGTTCTGTTACTCTAAGCTCTGCCACCATAGCCTCCGAAGTATCTGCAAACTGACATGGTAGCAAAAAGATGCAAAACATCCTGTTTGGGAGATTGTTTTTAAAAAGCAAGCAATTTTTTTGTACCTTTCCTCTGCAAAAAAGTGCCGAACCTTGTTATGGCATGTAAATGGTGTTTTCAACACCTCTTGTTAAGTTTCAAAAGAAAAAAACATGTTTCTATATAGACATTCTTATGTTTTCTCTTGTATTGGTTACAAGTAGTGTGTTATTAACTGTTGTTAGTTCTCTCTATTGCTCTTTCATCGTGGGTGTGTGTTTGACGGGATGGAAACCAAAATTTGGCCAAAGCGCTTATGTTACTTTTTTTATGCAACCTTTATAGGTTGACACAGAATTGCAATGGTGTGAAGTGGCTTCCTCTCCTTCAACTACACTGATGAGAAAATATAGGAGAAAGCAATACTATATCGCTTTGGATAGCTACTATGTGACGTGCAGATGGTGAGGAGAGGAAGCCATTTTAGGCTATTGTGAGGCACCCACTCTCCTTATGAGCTGTCAATACTCTGTGACATCAAATTAAATAATACTTGCTTATGACCTCACAACAATGTCACACCTTTTTGTGACATTGCAGAATTAAATGTTCTCTTATTGTGACATCGCGGGATACAAATGTTCAAGAGAACACACATTTGTTGCAAAAAAAGAACTGACAGTTTTCTCTCATTGTGACATCAGCAGAGTGGATGACATGGTGGTTTTGAAATGGTTTCTACTGTACCTGATCCATGATCATATTACGGTGAGTATGCTGGGGAAATGAATGTAGTTCTAAACACAGGAGACAGACAGACAACCCTTTGATTCTGAGTTTATTTCCTTAGAATTTGTATGCTGTGGTCTCTGAGTGAATGTATAATACTCACTTTTCCTCTCATCTGCCCTAACTCTACAAAAGGGAAGGGCCAGAAGGAATTATCTCATTGGTCAGTGTACCTGTCTATCACGACTGACCCGTGCCTGAAGACCTGAAGCTGTGACATCATTTGTATGTTTTCTAAGAACTTGATAATAAACTTGGAACTTGTAAAATGTTTGATTTTAATTTGGAATTGGTGTTGTGATCCTTTGAAAAGGATGATTAAACAAGGTAAAAGTAAACGTGTCATCCTCACAAATGATGCAGCGCTCCCCTTGGGCCAATCAGTGTAATTTTGTAAATGACAGCTCTATGGCAAGACTCATTCAACCAAGTTTTGTCAAAATGGGGCCACTGGTGTCTGAGAATGTGTGTGTGACTAAGATGCATACAGTTGATTTCTATAGTGCCCCCCTTGGGCTAATCAGTGTACTTTTGTAAATAATGATGGATCTCTATGGCAAGACGCATCATTCACCCAAGTTGTCAAAATCGGGTCAGTGGTGTCTGAGATGGCGCAGATTAGCCAGACTCCAATCCCTGAGCATGTGTGCCAAATTTCGTCACTCGAGTCAAACAGATCAAGAGATATAAATGTGCATGTTATAGCGCCACCATGAGGCTGATATGAATGTCCTTGCATATGTTGAGTCTTGACAATGTTTGCTACATGTGTACCAAGTTTAGTTAAAATATGGATATCCTCGACTGATTTATATGCATTTGTGTGTCGGACCACAACCACGTAAATATTTATTGGTCAATAGTGGCAATGTTTTAGTTACTAGTTTGGAAAATATTGTATTGAAATCATTTTGTCCATACCCTTACAAAAAAAGATTGCCGTTTTGAAACTGCAGTAACTGCAGTCGACTGGGATTTTGGACGCAATAACTGCAGAGTACTCTGGCGATTTTAGCATGTAAATCTTGGTGGGGCTAAAAAAATATTTATGTTTGATTCAAGCCAGCAAATCCACCACACATTAATTGGAATATAACGGTGACAAATGGTTCCCATAAACTGTTAAGGCCTACATAAAGCTTTCCCATCACCTTACCACCACTAAACATGGCAATCAGTGGAGCCTTGTCTGGCAGCGAAACAGTTAATTCAGCCTCATTTACTGCCTTTAAAAAAAACAAAGTTGATATGGCTGACTTGCTTAAACAAATGTGGTTTTTATTGACAATTGAGATGTACAAACTATGGCATAAGTGGATGACGAGCGGATAAGAGGCAATCCGTATTTTCGATTTAAGACAATGAGCGAGCTTGGACGGACATAGTCAATATAACTATTTGTTCAGCACTTTTGAAATGTACAGCGACAGAATTCAGAACATGGCCAGTTCTTCCAGTATTCTCCCTGTACACCAAGTCGGAACTGTAGGATAAATGAGGCATATAAGCAGACAATGAAGCTCTTACAATATTGACATTTCTCGAAAACAGGTGTTGTGTCTTTGGCTATGCTGGATTAGGTGATATGACATGCTATTCTATAAAGTCATTTCTCTATAATTCATATTACCTGATTAAGCTAATCAGGTGAATGTAATTAACTAGAAAGTCGGGGCACCACGAAAGAATGTTTATAGAGCTGTTATCTTCCGAATAAACTCTTAGACCTAGTAATCTTTTACATCAATAGCAGTCAATATTTAATCATCACCTTTAGTCTCATCTGAAAGTTGTCAATTCTTGGTTATCTTCACGAACCCTGGCTAACAAGTTGAATCGGCAATACAAAATTTGGTTTAATTATTTATTTACTAAATACCTAAATAATCACACAGAATTACATATGCACAGAATGTATCATACATAGATTACAAATTATGTCATAAAGGAAAACGTCCTTAGAGACATAGCTGTCCGCTATCAGGCCGTAGGCAGCTACTCTATCGTAAATACAGAATCTTATGCATTCTAAATAACCGCCCATTTGGAAAAGGAAAATGTAATAAATATTTACTCTGAGCTGCGCTTCGATCGGTTGGTCGTAGATGGGAGGCCGGGTTGTCCTTTGAAGAATGTCTGGTGGTAGAATGGATACTTGGTAGTACCGTCGTTGTGAGGTAGGACAGATCCTCTGTCCGTCCTCTCCTAGCCCACGTCTACAGTTGCTGCTCTAACACGACGGCTAGGAGGTATCATTTCTTTAGTGAATAAGAGTTCAAAGTTCATACCAAGTTGCCATACTTTAAACTCATGCTATATTCTGGCTGGTATAGTCGAAATTCATCCTTCCGGCGTGTAGGTCGTCACCTTCACATTGAAATTCGATGCCAATTTTGTTAGGTTTTTGCTGTGGTTGGCTTAGTTCTGTAGGTGGTCTTTGTCCTTTCAACGTGGGGATGGTAAGTCCTCATGTCTTTGGAACAGAAAGTTACATTTTCGTAAACGGGTTGATATAGTGGTGAAAGAAGGGCGTGTTTCATAGTTTACAACCCATGTCTGTTCACTTGGGCGGGGCCTCTGAGTGAGCCGAGTGGTGTTCTTCTGACCGTTCTCTCATTAAGAAGCTAAAAATTTAATCTTTTCACAAATAGTTTCACATTTAAACATTTAAATTGCACAACAATTCCATGTGAATCTGATAACTAGAATGTGTAGATTTTCCAAGATACAGTTTATGTCGTCCTATCATCAGTAATCATGTCTCAGACGCCAACTGATCTGGCATCATATTCATTAAGTCCCAACGCATATTTTCAACTGGTTGGATTACTGAAATATGGTTCCGTTTCCCATCTTTTGATGTCACCAGACTCTCTCTCAATGTTAACAAAGGGATTTTCAATAGTCACATCGGTAGAGTGGAAGAAGGGGAAAGGTATTTATGGGGGTCATAAACCTCCCCCCTCAGGCCAACGTCATGACACAGGCTATAGGCTACATGTGCACCAGCAAGTCAGAACAGTAGGCTAAATTATGAGCGTGAAAAGGACCTAATTATTAGGGTGAGGAACATGGGCTACTAACAGCTTACTACACAACATACACTTAGTTTTACTTTCTTAGCTACAGTATACATATCTCCCTGGCGTATAACATAATTTATGCAGTAGCATGCAATACATTTTTGAACTCGCCTTGTGCTGTGCTCACTTGACCAGGAAGGTGGAGCGGCGGTCCTTCATGGGCAACTTGGGAAAAAAACTGGTTGAATCATGACGTTAGTGATCTTCAGGTCGAAGCTCTAGAAAGAGGCCCGAGTTCCTGACTTCGAATTCCCGAATTGGATGACCATTCAAAACGTATTTTCCTAGTCGGAGTTCCGTGTTCCCACTTGTCTTGATCTCAACGAAGTCTGAGATTTCCAAGTTTTCAGTTGTTTTGAACGTAGCAGAAGTCATGCTGGATTGACAGCATGGCTAATGTTGAATGTTTATCCTTTTAAGCTTGTAAAAGATACCCTTAAACCTAGACTTGGACCACACACCCAATCCAGTGAATAGCAGGCTAGTGATTGCTTTGCAATGCTTGCAGTTAGCCACTGATTCCTTCAAAACCACTCATTGTTGAATTTGCGATTTACAACTTGTGTAATGTTTATGTCTAATGGCCGATGAGCACCGATACATTTTATCTTTAATTTCTCGTCATCATTTCTCTTCATATGACAAGGATTGAAAAGGATTTGCCAGTAGATTGTCGACTTGATTCATAATGACTGCTAGCTAAGTTATTGAAAGTATGATGTTGACATGATCAGTCCAATCAAAGTTACTGTAGATATGTGATTTGACAATTTTATCTGTGGCCAATGACCTTAACCCTTCTTGGATGGGCACTTCTAATGTAACTCTATGGCAGCACCCAAGGGGCTTGAATTTTGGGGCTCTCCCTGTAGATTTTGCGGCGACGTAGTGTCCCCATGAGTGACAGAACACTGAGCCAATCACGGCGCAACTAGAGAATTTTAGCAACCACCCCTACGCTCCGTATTTTGCGCTGGCTGCCCCACCACCACAGAAAGCACTGAGCTTGGCTGAAACACCTGCATTTTGAAGCTGCCTTACTCAAGAAAGCAAAAGAGACCATGTTTGTATGAGGCTTAAACTCTTTATTTATTCTTACATTGTTTACAAACTTGTTTACTCTGCCCCACCTGCAATGAATGACAGGTCCCCACAGTTATACTGCACTGTAACTGCAGTTACACTGCAAAATTACTGCAGTGAAATTATTTTGTTATTTTGGATGCAGTATTTGCAGCATACTGCAGTTATACTACAGTGTATTGCAGTACACTCTGACAGCATTTTTTTTTCAAAAGGGTAGATGCCACATATCAAGTTTGTGCAGATCGATCATTCGGTGCCAGAAGAGTAGCGTTTTGAGTGTTTTTCGCAAAATTCTAAGTGGCGGGAGAAATCCATCATGGCACATGTGTTTCTTGTGAGGAGAAGGACCTATGTACCGACTTCATGACTCATGACTTTAGATCTAACGGGGTGCCTGGTGGTCTGGAGGTAGATGCTATTATATGACACTATTGTTAGGGTTGCGTCAATCAAATCTGGTATCAGGATAAATGTGATGCAGAGTCACTGAATATACTATAAGTACTTTTATTAAACTCAAGCGATAAATGGTAAATGCAATTTTCGTATATACGGGTTCACTGTAACACCTCGCAGGGCAGAACAGAGAACTGACTTGTTTCCTGACAACGTTCTTCTAATATACTTCTGACAGAGTTAGTTCCCGCTTCTGAACTGGCCTGTCAGAGTAGAGGCTGAGTGTGATTTAAACTCACTCAGCCTATCGTTGGCGCACAGGCTGGTCCCAGCCCCCAGGCGCTCCCGTTGGCAGGTGTAGTTGTTGCTGGGCAGATTATCTTCTGGGCCCACACCCTGGATACAGTTATCACACATCTGGCTCCTGTTATTGTCTAACAAAAGACAGTTTGTTCTCGCAACACTATGCTCTGTATGTGTCCCCCACAACTCATGATAACTGCCTACATCCAAGGTTAGCCACAGCCTTCCCGCTAGTCACACCATATGTTGCAAAATGTTACTTTCAGCACACACAGACACCCTCATGAAAGGCCAAGCATATTTTCAACCCTCACACTATCTCCCAACAGATTTCCCTGTACTATAAATGTCTGCCCTTACTACTTTCATCCCATTGTCTCTTCCATCAATCTAACCCAGTTTCCGACTCAATGTTTTTATTTCCCCTCTACCTAACTGCACCTGTATATTCTTGTATATTCCACAATATTCTTTTTCACAGCTTTTTTTGCTATTATATCTACTATAGTATGTCCATAAACTCATGTATGAGGAGATTGCGTCGTCCGTGGATCTGAAGGGAGTGTTAGGCAAATTGGAGAGGGTCGAGTATGTCACGAAGGGAGGAGGTGTGGTCTTTGGCGAGCCTCTCGAATCACTTCATGATGACGGAAGTGAGTACTACGGGTCGGTAGTCATTCAGTTCAATTAAGTAGCACTATATTGGATCGCTCCAATACGGTATCGTTCCGTGTGGCAGAATACGATCCTTTTTTATATTAGAATTTTTTAATAACAACAAATCAATATAGGAAGTACATGTGGGAAGACAAGTATATTTATATATATAAAGGATAATTGGGCTAGGGGGTACAATATCACATTACACAAGGAACTTAAGGGACATACATACACTTATAATTCTAACAGCTTTTTTGTTAGTAGAGTATTTAATTGTCTTAAAATACAGTTCAATTTCTTTTTGTACGGTAAGAAAATGTAGTGTTTTGTTTGTAAATTTACATTTGTGATTATGAAATTTGGCCAAAAGAATAACGAAATTCATTACATAAAATGGTTTCAGCTTCTTTCTATTGTAGGTAAAGAATCCAAGCACTACATCTCTCCACAATAGTGTAAAATCTCCATAAATGTGTTCAGTTCTAAATCTACTGATGTCTTGCCACAGTTTTCTTACATGAATATAATGCCAAAAAAGATGCAACACTGTTTCTGGGTGGTCATTACAAAAGGTACAATTTGAGTTGATGTTTTCCTTAAACTTCATATAGTGGTTGGCAGGATAATATTTATGAATCATTTTAAAGGAAACTTTTATTATCAATAAATCCGTTCCAAAAAGGCATGACATAAGGTATAGATACAACATTTTGCTGAAACAAGGTTCGTATCGCTCTGTTGTTGAATGGACCAAAAGAGAAACAAATCTTTCCTACTGATGAGTCAACAGGGTCAATGGAAGGTAGGCTCTGAGGGTCAGTTCTTGACACGTTCCTGAATAATAAAGCAACATCTGAGGGAATGGCATCTAAAACAATTGCAAAATCTTTAGGTGTTACAGGGACCTTGTAAAGTGATAAGACTTCCTTATAAAAGAACCTCTGCATTTACCAGTTGGCTCACCAATAGGATATTATTTCGGAATCAATATTCTAAAAACAAATAAGTATTTTTATATAATATGTCCCGATTATTCCATATATAATATCTGTGTGGCGAAAAATTAAGCTTGTAAATTAAGGACCATGACACGAAAACCTGCCGATGAAAAGCAGAAAGTTTCACTGGAACTTTGTCAATATTATAATTGCAAACCAACATGAAGTTAAGGCCACCAAAAGTAGAGAAGAAATGATGAGGAATAAAATTCCACATAGAAGTGAGTCTTCTTAGGAATTGTTTTATCCAATTGATCTTAAAAGTATTATTTAAGGTAGTAAAGTCCAGAAAATTCATGTAATGGGTATGGTTTCTCCACAGAAAGTTGAAAAGCATCTGGTCTATCTCCTTGCTTATTTTACCGTCAAGATATAAAGATAGAGCGCCATATGTTAGTCTAGAGATACCTTCAGCCTTGGTTATTAGGAATCTTCCTTTTAAAGATAAGTCCCTCTGTAGCCATTGATTTAGCTTCTTCTGGGTTTTTTTTAATACGAGGGTTCAAATTTAGTAAGCCTCTAGACTTCTGATCCTTGGTAATGGTTATGCCTATATATATAAGTTCTTCTTTCACTGGAATACCATAATATGAAGGTGTTACACAATCTTTGACAGCCATGAGTTTACATTTACTAATGTTAAGATATAGACCAGACGCTTTGGAAAAGGATTGTATCACATTGATCGATATGGGAATTTGGTTAGCGTCTTTCAGAAAAAGTGTAGTATCGTCAGCCAGCTGGCTTATAATAATTTCTTTACCAGCTATGGAAATACCTTGTACAGGACTAATATTTAAAGAATTTGTAAGAAGTTGGGTGATTAATAAAAACAGGTACGGAGAGATAGGACAACCTTGCCTAATTCCTCTCTTTAACTCAAATCTAGGTGAGGTGCCATATTTCAATTTGATCGAGCTGTTACCATTTGTATAGAGAATCTTAATAGCCTTACAGAACAATTCCCCAAAGCCACATTTCTCAAGGGAGTGGAAGAAGAACTGATGCTCTACTGTGTCAAATCCTTTATAGAAATCTAAGAATATGAAGCTATCCTCGGTTATTAGGTCTGAGTAGTCAAGTATGTCTAATACTAGTCTGATATTGTTATAAATATGTCTGTTCCTCATAAAGCCAGACTGTGTTTCATCAATGATTGCATCCAGGACTTCTTTAATTATTTTTGCAAGTAGTAAGGCTAATATCTTATAGTGATTATTAAGAAGACAATTGGACACCAGTTATCGATGAGCAGCACTTATTTTTTATGCTCAGGTCGCAATTGTAAATGAGAACGTGTTCTCAACTTGCCTACCTGGTTAAATAAAGGTGAAATAAATAATTAATTAATTAAAATTGTGCTATTTTCGGCTTTATTCATGTTTTAATGTGACTTTAATCACTGACATTTGTTTTACAGTTTATATATGATTTGTATGATTTTTCTTGTGTCCTTGAGTATTTAGAAATGTGCTAGTCCTATTTAAATAAATGTTAGTATTGTAAATAATGTTGTCTTTATTATGATTACTTGTTCAAACTCACCTCTAATGCGATGGCTGAAACTGCTTATATTTGACGAGGCATTTGATGTCAGCTGGCAGTGAAGCGGACTACTCGCAGCTGGTTTTCCCAGGTTCCAGTCAGTCTTGAGCGGAATCGAGTCTTTGCAAGTCATTTAGGAAAATAACTGCTCACAGCAGTAGGTCGTCCATAACACAGATGCACATTTAAGTGCATGTCTCCTCAGAACAGGAAAATGCTCAGCGCTAACGTACATTTTGTATTACTCAATGAGAGGGAGGTTGTTGTACCTGGCTTTGAGCTCAATGACTTCGTGTTGTAGGCCATCCAGCACATCCGCTGGTTCGACGTTAAACGGGATTGCAAATGTGTTAATGTGTTTGAGCCAATCAGTTGTGCTGT
Source organism: Salvelinus alpinus (assembly GCF_045679555.1). Classification (NCBI taxonomy): domain Eukaryota; kingdom Metazoa; phylum Chordata; class Actinopteri; order Salmoniformes; family Salmonidae; genus Salvelinus; species Salvelinus alpinus. Next base: position 25,131,475 of record NC_092099.1, on the reverse strand, counting down.
GACATGGTAGGGGTGGTATACAGAAGATAGCCCTATTTGGTAAAAGACCAATTGCATATTATGGCAAGAACTCAAATAAGCAAAGAGAAACAAAAGTCCATCATTACAAAAGTCCTTTACGGATCGGTGTCCCTATACTGCAGTGGTGGGCCGTCAGGGCCTGCAAGGCCTTCTCTGCTGGCCTAAACATCATCAGAATATAATTTTTTTTAAAATATATTTTCCCACAAATATGTATTAAATTATTCCCCAGAGTAAGAGTTATACTCTTCATTTCATAGCTTTCCTCTTGGTTGCACTGCTTCCAGCCCCAGGTTGAGATTTGGAGGGCTGGTCTTTACGTTAGATCTTTTATCCAATCATATTCAGCCATCATGTGTTGCCAGGGGTCTAAAATCTGCCCTCAGGCCTTCAGAATCAACAGTGCGGGCGCTTGTAGCTTAAAGTGAATGGAAATTAAAATTTTGTGTCAACCAATCAGCTTTAGAGTTGGCTATTGTAAGCCTGCTGGCTGGCTCCAGTGTTACACAGGAGCCAGCTAGCAGGCGTAGGGCGTCCACGTCTTTTGATTGGATTACCAATATTGAGAGGCAGGTCCTATGGGCAGGTCTATGCAGATCTAGGAAACTAAATTTGATAAACGAATTAATTCGCGTTCTACTGTTTTTTGAACCCACAATGGCGGAAGGAGGAGAAGATATCGATTTGGTCGAGGATATAATTATAACGCCATTCTCAAGACGAACTTTTCAAGAAAAGTTAGACATTGTAAGGAGAGGTCGCCCGACGCCACAAAGCCTGTCACAGGCGGGAAAGGGGTTCGTTCGTTCGCCACTTTCAAAGTTTCAACTATGAGCGCTGTCAATGGCTCACAGGCTCCGAGAAGCACTGCAAACTGTACTGCTGGGAATGCCTATTATTTGCAAGTGATCGATTTGGTGTTTGGAGCCACACTGGCTTTGCAAACTTGAGTTGTCTAAACAAGGCAGCAACGAGACACCAAAGTACGGCTGGGCACTTAGAAGCAATGGTGCTTTTGAAAACGTTTGGGGACACCAGAGTGGAGCTACAGCTCTCACTCGTCCTGCGTTATGTGACGGACACGGGAGTCAAGGAGCGATTTATCCGGTTTGAAGATGTGACAAGCGGCAAGCGAGCTGATGACATTGCCGCTCTTATTTTCCGTTTCTTGGAGGAAAATGAATGTAGTCTGGATAAAGTTGTGGCACAGTGTTTTGATGGCGCAGCAGTCATGGCATCTGGACTCAATGGGGTGCAGGCTAAAGTTAAGGAGAGGGCACCGATGGCCTTATTCATTCACTGCTATGCACATCGACTAAATTTAGTACTGACTCAAGGAGCCTCAAAGCTTAAAGAATGCAAGGTCTTCTTTGCCAACCTCAATGGCCTTGCAGCATTTTTCTCACGATCCCCTAAGCGCACGCAACTGTCTAATAATCAGTCTTTGGTGAGTAGGCATACAATGCATGTTATTTTTTATTAAATGTGTATGTATGTTTCGCATTTTATTTCGTTAATATTAAATAGCCTATATATTAACAAAATAAAATGGCAAATAGCCTATGTTGCAAATTATTTGTTTGCTTTTATTTTCAGTGAATAGTTATGTGTCTTTATCATCACGGTGAAACTGCTTTGGGTGCGACAATGCGCTGTTTAGTGAACACACTGTATTTATTTTTTGGGGGACTTAAAGCTCAAAGTTTGTGGACCAGAAATGGATAGAAGAAGAATATTAATATAACTCTGTTGCACTCGACTATGTTCTTGCCTATTAGTTGAACTGTACTGTATTGTACTCTTCCCCTGCAATTCTCTGAAAAAAATGTCAATTTCAAGGTGACGCAACGCCTGGTTATACTGCGTTTCTGTCTAAATGTATAGTGTCTAGAGCCATGGCATCTAAATGATGGTAATAACAGGTGGATTAATTCGGGTGGGACTGTGTAGGACCTCACTGAAGGCCCAGGCGCCAGGCCCACGGCACGCTACTGCTATACTGGGATGGTTGAGCTAATGTGCGCTAATGTGATTAGCATGACGTTGTAAGTAACAATAACATTTCCCAGGACATTGACATGTCTTATATTGGCAGAATGCTTACATTTTTCTTAATCTAACTGTGCTGTCCAATTTACAGTAGCTATTACAGTGAAAAAATATCATGCTATTGTTTGAGGAGAGATCACAACACATTTTTTATCATGGCAACTGGTTTGGTACATTCACCTCTGAAGGTAAATCATGTACTTACATTCAGTAATCTTGCTCTGATTTGTCATCCTGAGGATCCCAGGGATAAAATGTAGCATAGTTTTGTTTGATAAAATCTATTTTTATATTCAAATGTAGGTACTGGGTTCTACAGTTTGAACCCCTGCTGTCTCCACACCCACCCCACTTGGCCATCTAGATCTGTGAAAATTAGTGTATAAGCTAATGATCCATCATGTATGACATTTCTGGGAGTGTGTAAACTAAAAACTTTTATTACCATATCATGTGTGTATGTTATGTACTTGAAAATGTATCAACTGACCAGTTCGTGCACATTTGGGCAGACTTGATAATAAATATTGTCCAGTATTGCAATGCTTCACTGGATCAATCTGAAACTTTGCACACACACTGATGCCATCTAGTGGCCAAAATCTATTAAGTTACACCTAAACTGCAATATTATGTTATGGCCTTTCTCTTGCATTTCAAAGATGAAAATAATGTTTTTTTTGTTCATTATCTTATACCAGATCTAATTTGTTATGTTGTCCTACATTAATTTCACATTTCCACAAACTTTAAAGTGTTTCCTTTCAAATGGTATCAAGAATATGCATATCCTTGCTTCAGGTCCTGAGCTACAGGCTGTTAGATTTGGGTATGTCATTTTAGGTGAAAATTGGGGGGGGAAGGTCATATCCTTAAAAGGATTTACACTCCAGTTGATTACTTTTCACATCCTTAAACCGCTCACAAAATGCCTTCGCGAGTTTTCCATTTACCGGCATATTCCAACGTAATCTCAGGCTCTTGTCCTTGCAGAATAGGAAAATGTACTGTGTTACCCCTTTCTAGTTGGTCACAACTTTAATTTCGCTTCGAAAGATTTCACGTTTGAGAGCAGATCGCTGAGAAGCTGGTTCGGCCCATGGAGCTTGACGTTCAAGTCAGACAGATACTTGGTTATGTCCACCATGAAGGCCAAATCACACATCCACTTGTCACTCAGTACCGCGACAGGTTTCCCCTTCATCTCCATGAATTGTTTTACTTCATCCTTCAGTCCGTAAAACTGCGCGAGCATGTTTTCACGGCTCAACCATCGCACCACAGTGGTAAACCAGATCACCATACTCCGATTCAAGATCACTCAATAGTTCAATAAATTGGCGGTTTGGCGGTTGTTCAGCACTTTGCTTTTGATAAAATGTATGGTCGACACTACAGTTGCCATTACATTGTTCGTCTTCAGGGACTGTGCACACATACGTTCTTGATGTATGATGCAGTTGCATATAATTCAATCACTTGGATCAAGACTGAGACAACTCATTTATTTTTTTCACTAATACGGTTAACCTATTTTTCGAGCCAACCATGGCTGGCGCTCCATCTGTAGTAAGGCCACTTCATTTTTCAAACCGTAGCTCAAATTTGCTCATTGCCGAGACAAGTCTCTCAAACAAATTCTCACCTCTGGTTGTGATATGCATGTGTAATAAATGATGTTTTTTATGTGACTTTAACCCATAGCTACAATGCTGACATAATGCCTTTTTACTAAAGTAGATTTTGTTGTAATACTTTGCTGCACCCCACAGATGAACTCGTTCTGCCTGTGCCAGATACTAACCTCACTCCCACACACACACAGAGAGAGATGGCTGACACAAACCATTGATGAGCACTGATAAGGCAGGGGGGCGCTCTGACCTCAGGGGGGCGCTCTGACCTCAGGGGGGCGCTCGGACCTCAGGGGGGCGCTCGGACCTCAGGGGGGCGCTCGGACCTCAGGCGCCAGTTGCGGGTGTCTGCATCAACATCTTGTCAATACAAGAGACAACCCAGACCAGCATGGCACTCAACGAGCACGCGCATGCATACACACACACACACAAACCCCTGTTTCAGGCGGGAGTTCCACGAACAAAGAACATTACCATGAACCAATGAGACATTGATATCAGCCTGAAGGGGACGATCCTCCACTACCGACGACCAGTCAGCAGCACGAGCTGCCAGAATCTACCTACGTCATTACCTGTATAAAATGTATTGGACACTATGTATGTGGACTCCTTTTTGATAGTTCGCTAGGAACTTGACAAACGGATCCGTGCAGCACGATTTGTCAGATATCATTTACCAATAATAAAACTGTCTTACTATATACCGATCCACCCTGTCCAGCGTTTTAACTTCGTCTCATTTCTCTAGTAACTGTTACATCAACTTTTGACACATGGCTTCCAAAAACAGCAATTCCTCCCTTGTGTCAAACTCCGCGGTAATCCCACGCACAAAAATTGCAAATTGAGCCGTATGTGTTGTCAGTCGCTTAATCACATGCCAAAGAGAAAAACTCGACATTTCTTGCGGAGTCCTTCAATGTTTTATCGGTATCTTGTGCCATGCCAGTTATCCGCTCTGTGACGATTCTTCGAGACAAACTGACACTTTGGAACAATTTAACTTTGTCTGGTGTTAGCAACTCTTTTACAAATTCTCCTTCCAAATGAGGCTTCAGTTTCTTTGTTAAACTCGCTAACCACAAAATTTGATTGCATAACATTTTCCCCATCCAAACGAAGTTTCGTAAAGGCGGCTTGTTGGTCACCCAAACCCCGCCGAAGAGCAATTACTTTATCCACACGAAGTTATCATTGCAACTCATTCAGTTTAGCATGTTTCGAGCTGTAATGACGCTCCAAATTTGCCTTTCTCATTACTGCAAGTGCATCCCCACAAACTAGGAATACACTTCGACAAAAAAAAAATGTGTCTTGGAAACCGCGACACTCCGGATCTACTTTTATTTTATTTACTGTAGCAATTTGTCTGACGTACAGGTGCTCGATGATGACGAGCTGTCTGTCTAGCGCCACCAAACATTTTATTTTTGTAGGCCGGACCTCCCCCACCCCTGGCCTACACACAGTGGCCTGTTGTAGCTAGCCAGCTAACTAATAATACATCGTTTTTTCACATTTTGAAAATGTATTTAATTACTAGAATAGGTTCACGATTACGCCCACGAAGCGGCCAACCTGTAGGGAAGAGTTGTCAAGCTTCTGCTGGTCGAAATGTACGGTTACTTTCCCTTTCTTGGGCCCAGGGATGATAGTGGACATCTTATAGCTAGCACTTGCTTATAATAACCAAAACTGTTTGGTCTTTACACAATAAAACACATTACAATATAAGGAATGCAACTAAGGTACTACTTATCAATGGTGTTTAAAGCGCAACGAGCGTTTATTTATTTACCTGTGACGTAAAGCCTTGGTAATACTGCGTAGTCTTTGCGCGCGCTGCAGCCTCTGCAGAAAGTGGATTCTGCCTTTTTGCACGGCCCGCTTTTGGTAAGTAGGCTTGTTAGTGTGATAATATTGATAAAGTAATGTGCAAATAATACATTCAGTAGGCCCTATTAAAATAATATTAATATAAGAGGTTGTGATCTTATCATGGACATATGGCTTCAGTGTATGGGCGAAGTCTTGGTCGTTTTTTTGACAGCTCGCTAGCCAGCGTTCTCTGACTCTGGCCGCGCAATTGTTAGTCTAGTTTCGATACAACCAATAAAGTTTTTAAGAGTCCAGCACAATGTAAAAACTCTCTTGGTTGCATCGAAGCTATTGTTAGCCTAGCAGCTCTACCTGCGGCAGGTCAGGCTTGATGGCGCTAGCTAGGCTAAAACGACGCCAGTGATTGTACTTTTGTTCATTATAGAACGCTTTCTATTCGTCAACTTTGTCTGAAATATGATGCGATTAATAGTAGGCTACAGTAATTTAGCTAGTTAACAAACATAACGTTAGCTAGCTAGCTGACATAGCTTGAACTCGGACTTTAACTTAAGTAACGTTAACTAACCACTATAGCGAGAAAGCTAACAGACAATGATCATTTGTTAGTGGTGGGTGTTGATATCACAAGTTTACTGGAGAACTGAGACGAAGTAGAGACTCTGGACAGGGTGGATAAGGTTTAATTAAAAGCAATTTATTCAGAGGTAAAGATATCTGAAATAGCGTGCACGGACCCTTTCATCAAGCTCTAAATGAACTATCCGAAAGAAGCCCAGATAACAGAGTGCATAGACATTTATACAAAGATAGAAAGTAGGTTGAGTCTGGAAGTTCTTGTCCTCTGGTTGGTCCTGATGAGTTGGGCGAGGTCCCCTTCAGGCTAGTATCACTGTCTCATTGGCTCTGAGTAGATTTCTTTGTCTTCAGAAATGTTCAGCTAAAACAGGAGATTAGGTGTGTGCGTAGATGTTCCTATTTTGACATTTCTGTGTGTCTCTGTAAAATGTTCAGACTGAAGAGGAGATTTTGTGTGTGCGTAGATGTTCCTGTCTTATCAGTGTTTATGAAAGGTTTGCGTCAGCCCTCTGTCCTTGGGTATGTGTGTCTCAGTTTCTCGTGATATGCAGTACCAGGCACCCTTTTCTTATCAGTCTTTATGAAAAGGCCTGTGTCAGCCATCTGTCTCTGGGTGTGTGTGGGTCTCCGTATCTGCTTATGAGTTTGTGAGAAACCCTGTTTGGAAAGAAGTTAGTTATAACAATGTAATAGCAAATATGCTTGTGTTATAATAAATGATATTTATTACAGTGGGTCAGTAATCAAATGGCAAAACTTTCTAAATGATTTTAAGACTAGCTAGTTAGCTAACTTTCTAAATGGGAAAACTTTAACCTGGGTAGCTAGCTATTTTCATCTATTGAAAACATCCAGGCACAAATATCTTTGATCAAGGTGTGTCGTTACCATGGTCACCAGCCAGGGTTACAGTATTAGCAAAGATTTGTTTAACTAAACCAAGATATGATATGACAGATATGTCGTTTCCAATGGGAACAAATGAGTCATAGTGGGCAGAGCCAAGCACGAACTATGGAAGTCCTATTGGCCTGTTCAAGCATACATCTTCAAATTTCAGTTAGCCTACTCTGTGAAGGGAGCGTGTGCATTAACTCATTTCGTCTTTGCACTCCTTGTAAATAACGCGATTTTGGCAAAACAGTCAACAAAACTTAGTATAATCTGTTCGTAAGAGATTCTAGTTTTGGAAACAGAAAACCTTATTGAGATCAAACGTTTAATGATGAGAAAATGCAGAATGTCGGCGAAAATCCATCTCAGACCGCCGGCCATTGGGCTTCCTCTCTTTACCATATTTGTTAGTGTTTGGAAACGCCAAGTGGATGCTTCACATTTATACATCAGGTGAAATATCTGTCTCATTGTTCTATCTGTGGTATTAGTTTGCCTAAATCGTTTGGCCAACCATATAAATTAAATCTCTGAAATGCAATCATTCTCATTCTATTCTACTCTTCCTCATCCCCATTCTCCCTTCCTTCAGGAATATAGAGTGAGTGTCAGAAGTTTCGCTCTTCATCATGGCGAGTCAGTCGATGGAGATCATGGCCAAGGCGCTGGAGCAGCAGGTGCTGCAGTCAGCCAGGATGGTGGAGGAGCAGCTGGATGCAGAGCTGGGGAAGCTGGAGCGCATGGATGACGATGAGATGGAAAAGCTGAAGGAGAGAAGGATGGAGGCCCTCAAGAAATCCCAGAAACAAAAGCAGGTAGGAGGGAAAGACAGAGTGGTCACATTGGCTGAGCCATATGGTGGATGCCAAACAAGCATTTTATTTAGTCCATCCAGTTCTTTCATACCAGTAACACTCATGTCATGTTTGTGCTCTGTCCCCTCAGGAGTGGCTGGGTAAAGGGCATGGGGAGTACAAGGAGATCCCCAGTGAGAAAGACTTCTTCCCTGAGGTGAAGGAGAGCAATCGAGTGGTCTGCCATTTCTACAGAGACTCCACCTTCAGGTTTGCAACACAGCAATGTTTTCTTCTCTACCTGTTGTTCTCCTGCCATTACAGGCCAAAAACCTAGTGCTGTTTTATTGCTGCAAATTAATTGAGATCCGGGGTGAGCTTATCCTCCTAAATCCTAAGAAAATTATTAGAAAGGGGTTTATTGCCCAGGATTTCTTTATTGCAGCTTCTACCAGGAGCTAACCCTGCTGTCTCCTCTCCCCTCCATTCTAAAGATGCAAGATCCTGGACAAGCACCTTAGCGTCCTGGCCAAGAAGCACCTGGAGACCAAGTTCATCAAGCTGAATGTGGACAAGGCTCCATTCCTGACAGATAGGCTGCGGATCAAGGTGATTCCCACTCTGGCGCTGGTAAAGGACGGGAAGACCAAGGACTACATAGTGGGTTTCACAGACCTAGGAAACACAGACGAGTTCCCCACAGAGGTGCTGGAGTGGAGACTGGGCTGCTCTGACATCATCAACTACAGGTACACAGACAGGAGTGATTTCCTAAAGATAATCACACCTCTTGATAGAAAGATGATCTGTCTAGGTATTTCCTGTTGGGCATTTGAGGCCATTGGTTCATTTGCAAAAGGAATAAAAAGCCTTACCAGTTCATGCACAAACACAGGCTGATTAGACATTAAGTTCTTAGTTCAGATCAAGTCTCGTAACACCCCTCCCTACACTTTCAGTGGTAACCTCATGGAACCCCCCACCCTGACACAGAAATCTGGTTCAAAGTTCACCAAAGTGGAGAAGAAGACCATCAGGGGGAGAGGACACGACTCAGACTCTGAAGACGACTAGAAGACCGTCAGCCTTCAACTTCCGTCTCTCTGGCTGGGCTACTAACCACTAACCGGCAGAACCATCTCTTCCTGTTTTGTTCCTTTCATGTTTATCATTTTCCTATTTATCCCAGTCTTCCATGCTTTGTTTTTTGTTTTGTGGGTGTGAACTTAATCATATGAGTTCATATTTAATTACATTCAAGTGCTTTTTGGTTGTTTATTTCCAACCTGCAAATAAAAGGATACTTATCTGAGCCAATTAACTCTTTCTGCCCTGACTGACTCCAGTTCTAGACTTCAATTGGAATCAATGAAACTCTGAGACCTGATGCTGTTACCATTTAACGAATCATCCTCGCTAACACTATAGCTAGCTAAATTAACATTGATCCATGTCATTTGTCGACACGATTTGTGGGGGAAAACTTCAATCCAGCTTTTCATGAGCAACAACCAAGTGCCAAGGTCAGCTGCATTCCACAGCCACCTCCTTTGTGTCATCAGTGTGATTGGTAGCACAGGTTTGAGTTTTTCTATAAAAATGGGCTTGATCTTAAAATAAGCTGATCACCACTGGCACATTATTTTCCTCTGACTTCCTCGATTTGCATGGATGTATTTTATACACATTAACATATTATACATGTTAATGTTATGTTTTTATTTGAAATATAATACAAAGGGGTGAGCTATAGAAGTGTTTCTCAGTCCAGGTCTAGAATGAACACCGGTACAGGGATTTCACTAATACAGTAATTTGAATCACAGCTGATTTCTGGTAGGCCAGACTGTAAAAACATTCATTTGTGTTCTATACAGATTGGATAGGTGAAAGCATGTGATCCACTACACAGCCAATCCAGTCATGTCAGTGATTACTTTGAGGAAGGGAGGATGCATTTTCAGTATTCAAACAGGACCACTGACAAAATGGCTTGAGTATAGAGTAGTGCTGGCTATGACTCGATGGCTTTGGACCCTACAGGTTTGAGGAGGCGTCGTACGATCAGCTCTCCTTTGCTGTTCAGGTAGGTGTCGGCCATGTCTTCCTCAGCAGGGAGACCATGGGGAAGCTTCAGTGGCTGGATCCTGAACAGAGAGAATGACGGAGAAGAGATGAGATGGAAGAGTGGTCAAAGTTCATCTGTATTGAATTAGAGGATTTCAGTTGTCAGGATCAACCAACCACGCACTCAATTGGTAAACAGTAGCATACACTTGACAGGAATGAACAGATGTATTTAATAATAGCCCTGCACTAACAAAGTAATAACATGTCTTGCAAACTCGAGCAGCCTTACCTCACAAGATGCTTGATGAATTTCAGCTGGTTGTTGACTGAAGGGATGTTCTTGTGAATTACAGGTACATACGCCTGAGGAGGAGGAGCAAAGAACAATTACAGTGCAACCAAGTTAGCAATCAGAATCATTATTATAACTTGATATTACAGCAAGAGCAAGCACAGCACACAACTGAACTCAATACAAGTCCTATCCGCTCTGCTAGAGGAAAGCCGAGGGGTGGGCAACTTTCAATTAGTCGAATCAGGTGTGTTACAGTTTGGCTGGAGCAAAATCCTGCGCCCACACAGCCTACACCCACGCAGAGTAAGATTGCCACACACTAGGCTATCCCCTCAGATGTGAGGTTATTAATCCAAGCTGATAGGAGCCCCACCTTCTGCAAGCAGAGTCCCTCCACTAGCTTCTTCTCCCAGTAGGGCCGGCGCATGGTGCTCTTGACCCGCGTCACCACGTGCAGCTTATGGGGCTGCTCCTGGTTTCCACCATACTTCTCATGCTCTTGAGACCGCTCGTCCAGAATCTGTAGACACAGAAAGACAGATTTACTACGGATTCAAAGGAGTCGCAAAGGTTTGTTTAAAAATGTAATTTCCATGATCATTGCCATTAGGATATGACCAAAGTGTTATAATATAATAAATAGAGGGTGCTTATTAGAGGTCGACCGATTATGATTTTTCAACGCCGATACCGATTATTGGCGGACCCAAAAAACCCGATACCGATTAATCGGCCGATTTGATATATATATTTGTAATAATGACAATTACAACAATACTGAATGAACACTTTTATTTTAACTTAATATATTACATCAATAAAATCTATTTAGTCTCAAATAAATAATGAAACATGTTCAATTTGGTTTAAATAATGCAAAAACAAAGTGTTTGAGAAGAAAGTAAAAGTGCAATATTTGCCATGTAAAAAAGCTAACGTTTAAGTTCCTTGCTCAGAACATGAGAACATATGAAAGCTGGTGGTTCCTTTTAACATGAGTCTTCAATATTACCAGGTAAGAAGGTTTACGTTGTAGTTATTAAATCGGCATTATAGGACTATTTCTCTCTATACCATTTGTATTTCATATACCTTTGACTATTGGATATTCATATAGGCACTATAGTATTGCCAGCCTAATATCGGGAGTTGATAGGCTTGAAGTCATAAACAGTGCAATGCTTGAAGCACAGCGAAGTGCTGCTGGCAAATGCAGGAAAGTGCTGTTTGAATTAATGCTTACGAGCCTGCTCCTGCCTACCACTGCTCAATCAGACTGCTCTATCAAATATCAAATCATAATATAATAACACACAGAAATACGAGCCTTAGGTCATTAATATGGTCAAATCCGGAAACTATCATTTCGAAAACAAAACGTTTATTCTTTCAGTGAAATACGGAACCGTTCCGTATTTTATCTAATGGGTGGCATCCCTAAGTCTAAATATTGCTGTTACATTGCACAACCTTCAATGTTATGTCATAATTATGTACAATTCTGGCAAATTAATTACGGTCTTTGTTAGGAACAAATGGTCTTCACACAGTTCGCAACGAGCCAGGCGGCCCAAACTGCTGCATATACCCGGACTCTGCTTGCACAGAGCGCAAGAGAAGTGACACAATTTCCCTAGTTAATATTGCCTGCTAACATGAATTTATTTTAACAAAATATGCAAGTTTAAAAATATATACTTGTGTATTAATTTTATTAAGAAAGACATTGATGTTTATGGTTAGGTACACATTGGTGCAACAACAGTGCTTTTTTCGCAAATGCACTTGTTAAATCACCCGTTTGGCAAAGTTGAAGTAGGCTGTGATTCGATGATAAATTAACAGGCACTGCATCGATTATATGCAATGCAGGACAAGCTAGATAAACTAGTAATATCATCAACCATGTGTAGTTAACTAGTGATTATGTTAAGATTGATTGTTTTTTATAAGATAAGTTTAATGCTAGCTAGCAACTTACCTTGGCTCCTTGCTGCACTCGCGTAACAGGTAGTCAGCCTGCCACGCAATCTCCTCGTGGAGTGCAATGTAATCGTCCATAATCGGTGTCCAAAAATGCAGATTACCGACTGTTATTAAAACTTGAAAACGGCCCTAATTAATCAGCCATTCCAATTAATCAGTCAACCTCTAGTGCTTATATTTGTCCTGTTTCACACATGTACATGTGTATAACCTTAGTATAAACTGTGTGGTGTGAAATGGACATGCATATCACTCCCCCTGAAACACCCTTGGAGAGTGGGATAATGGCCAGGGATCAGCCATTGACGATGACACTGGAGCAATTAGGGTTAAGGACATAGGTAAGAAACTTTTGCTTTGAGTTGAGGTATTCATTGCATTTAGATTGTATGGGCCTGCCCTTGACGAAAGTCTGCAGCACCCTACCTCTTGTGGGATCCGTGCTTTGGTGAACTTGTTTCGGAATGAAATTAACCAAGGCAGAGGCGTAGATTCTGTTAAAGCCTGCAAGAAGGCACAGACACATAATCAAATATGCAAGGCGTGAAGAGAATAAGAAAAACCCAAAACAACTATGGAGGAACACAAAGTCGGATGATCCTACAAAATGTATTGTTCTAACAACCTGTTATCTGACTGATAGCTTTAATTTGAGTTACAACTGTCTGCCAGGAAGATAGTCTGCCTTTAATAATTTAGACTCCTTACCTGAATTGGGGAAGGTATGTGAAGACCACGACATAGCATTGCCATATTTACTTGTTGGTTGATAAGTCTGTAGCAGGGAAGCCAAGGTTATAATGCAAAAACCGCCAAATGCGAATTCGACAAGGAAATAGTGATTCTACCGAGATATAAAGTGTTGTTACTATAATGTCAATATTTTTTTTAATTATATTTTCAACAAACATCAAAATACAGCTGAATAAACGCAACCTGAAATGCTAGAATGTTTCAGCGCTTACGGCACTCACCGGAAGCCGTCAGTATAGCAGTCACTTACTAACGTTACCGTGCTACTTCAAAACTTGGTAATTTCGTTCCTGCATGGCTTTCATTTGTTTCAATTGACTTTGTGAAAAAACGTCGCTTTTTTTTTTACAATGTGATATTGTATGATTAACTATATGGTTTGACCCCAAAAATGGTTTACATGTGTATTTCATAATTAATTCGTTTATATTTCATTTAGGCATTTTCACTTCCGTGGATATGTTGCTCAGGGGAATTATTATTCATGCGTACCTGTATATGGACAAGGAAACAAACCAACATCAGGAAGTTAGTGCCATGAGAGGATGATTTTGATCAGATTTACGTTTGAATTAATGGAATGAAATCTCGTCATCCGATTTAGATATAATCTAAGCATGAGGATTTTAAACAAGGCTATACGAGTTTAAGAAGTGTCTACTGATGCATTGTATTGCCTCTGAATATGTGCCAAAGAAGACTTGATACCTCAAGCTGACTCAGACGAATTTAATATTCCTGTCGCTGAGCTGTGGACGGACGAAGCATGTGCATACTCCTTTGCCGTCTATGGCATACTCTAACCAGGTGAATTACAAATATCCACAATTTGACACATTGAACTCAAAATCTCAGTCCATTTTTACCAGATAGTGAACCATGACGCAAGTCCCTGGTATGGAGACCTCTGCCATCTCCGTCCTGAAACGAGCCGTGGAGCTGGACCAGAGCTCGCGCTTCCAGGAGTCGCTAGTGTGCTACCAGGAGGGGATCCAGCTACTGATGGACGTGCTGAAAGGTAACACACACACAGTCACATGGGTATGAGGGTAACATCTGTTTTACTGATCTACTCATCTGTTCACAGCTGTGAAAGATGACTCGAAGAAAGTCCACTACAGACAGAAGATAAAGAGCTACATGGATCGAGCAGAACAGATCAAAGTCCATGTCAACCAACTAAAAGAAGGTAATAGATCTCAGAGAACTGATGTGACTTTCCCAAAGGAATCATTCCTGCACCTTACTGCTGCCTTCCTCTTATTCCTCCTTCCAGGGATGAGCATTAATTACAAAATAGACTAAAGACCAATGTATTAAAATACATGTATTTTGTTATTGAAAATACAAAAATACATTTGCAAGTAGCCGGCCGAACATCAACAACATTCTCAGTAACAGTTACTCAAACGTCTTACTTGCTATGACTGTGATATGTTGTTGTTTATTTGCCTTAGTTGGATGCACTGTCACTGGATAAGAGTGTCTGCTAAATTACCAAAATGTCTGTGAAAGTGAACAACTGCAAAGCACACTGGGTATTGTCATTGACCATTTTACAGGGCCTAGCTCATTAGAGTAATACTGAGCATGCTTTGCAATTGTTCATTTTTACATGTACATTTACATTTAGTTTATTTAGCAGACAATCTTATCACACCATAGTGTGTCATGGGGCACTTTGTTCACAAAGCTGACATCAGAAAACCACTCACCCACACAACGCCATACACGTGGTCTGCGGTTGTGAGGCCGATTGGATGTACTACCAAACTCTCTAAAATTACATTGGAGGCAGCTTATGGTAGAGAAATGAACATTACATTATCTGGCAACAGCTCTGGTGGATATTCCTGCAGTCAGCATGCCAATTACACGCTGCCTCAAAACTTGAGACATTTGTGGGATTGTGTTGTGTGGCAAAACTGAACATTTTAGAGTGGCTTTTTATTGTCCCAGCACAAGGTGCTGTTTAATCAGCTTCTTGAAATGCCACACCTGTCAGGGTGATGGATTATATTGGCAAAAGAGAAATGCTCACTAACAGTGATGTGAACAAATTTGTGTATTGTCACACAATTTGAGAGAAATAAGGTTTTTGGTGTGAATGGAACATTTCAGGGATCTTTTATTTCAGGTTATGAAACATGAGACCAACACTTAAAATGTTGCATTTATATTTTTGTTCAGTGTATTTCAAATGCATGTAACAGAAATACCTCCTATCTCTGCCTCTTTCCCTTCTTATCGCTCCCTCTCTCAACTCCTCTCCCACTCAGAGGGGAAGTACCATGAGCAGATCAGGATAGCAGACGATGCTACAGGCTATAGTTACGAGGTTCTGTTCAGGCCTTACGTAACCGAGGGGCTGACTGAGGTCTGGGTGGAGGACCCTTACATCCGACATATTCACCAGGTAATTTACCTGTACACTATCAAACACATTCACCAGATGATATACTGCAGAAACTTACTATTACCTCTGGGTGTTCTGCTCCCTCAAAAGCTGGTTTGTCTATTAATATGATTGTGGAATCTGCCTTGGATGCCATTGCCATGCTGGTTTAGTCATGAGATCTTGACTTTGACCCTTCTGCCCTCTTAGCTGTATAACTTCCTGAGGTTCTGTGAGATGCTGCTGAAGGCCAGCTGTAGGGTGAAGAGGATTCACCTCCTGACCTCTCAGGAAGAGGTAACTAACTGTAGGCTAGTGGCAAGGCCCACAAAATGTTGAGATACCCCTACCTGAGGTGTAACAAAACACAGCCATGTTTTTTCCATATATCTTAGGTGTCCCATATATGAAATGGATGGTTGTATAAAAATATGTTCTTTACAAAAGTGGTTAAATTGATAGATATTGTGACAAACCCCCTTAACTCAAACAGTGCAGAATAATGTCTGGCTGGAGGGGGAGTGGGCCACATAAGCTCCTGTACCCCAATATTGCAAGCTCTGATATTGCTCAAATTTGGAATGCAAATTGTCAATTGTCTGCACTACATACAGAAACACACAACATTAGGATATCTTAAAGTATTTTGAAAATGTAGATCTGTAAACACACAGATGCGATAGGCGGAAATATTAACTATGAATATTTATGATGAACAATTTTTGGTCTCTGTTCAATAGATAACTTTCCAAGCCAAATAAATGTTCACTCATTCAGTGCTGTATGGTCCTGCCTGATGAAAATGCATACAGTTACACATTTAATTGATATTGTGGCTATTGTAATTGGCTCTAAGGAAAACATGTGGACTCAGACATTGAAATATATATTTTTTAGTGTCCAAGTTTCCTTAAAGGATTTTTTAAAATCTTTAGCCCCTATTCTTGCAATTAAGTCAGGGGGCCATCACAGATTATCTTTATATTTTGCCTCAAATCCAATATGACTACATTTAATGGAGGTTAAATCACCTGTAAATTAGACATTTTTTCAGAATTGTGTACAACACTCATGTCTAAAGACTGTTGTGAATCAATTTGATTCTGAATCCAATATGGCCAACATGATTACACTCAATCACCTTCACCTGCATACAAGTAGCCCTTGTTAATTTTGTACTGTGTTAATTTTGTCTTTTAAAATGGTTTCATAAGGCTCTTGGTATATCTAGGACTATGAGTGTCACTGCCATGCCTCTGTTGGTTTGAATAGCCAAAGCCAACTCATTTTTGAATGTGTTCATGTTTTAATCTCATTCAAACACTTACAACATATCAGCATTGGGCAATTCCACAAAAATAATAGCAAGCCTTTTACGACACAAGCACACAGTAGCGTAACCAAGTTACAGGAACGCAACCATAATACAACAGTCAGCTACTCTAGTATTGTATATGTACAACCCTCTTTTCCCAACTAAAACTAAGTGTGCAATGTTGATTCAGTCTTTGAGGTGACCAGGACGTGAGTGTCCTTACAGGGTGAGGAGACCAAGGTGCCAGTGGTGGTTGTAGTTCTGGGGTCTGACCAGCTTGCACAGCCAACTGGTCATTCTGGGCAAGCTGCAGTGACAAGGACAGTATCCTTCCTGTATGGCTGGTGGGGTATTGGAGCTGTGGTGTGATCAGTTTCCATTTCTACAGTTCACTATAGGCAGTCAGCAGATGCAGCTTGCATACCAAAGAGACCCATTGACTAACTGGAATGTTATCCCAGCCTGAATGATGCTGGGGTAACTCCAGTAGTGGAATGGTTGGTTGTCTGGTTGTGAAGGGGAGTCTGAAAGGGCTGTCACAAACAGACTTATCTTTAGACCTTTCCAACACATAATTGACCTGTGGGCAGAGTTGTTTATGTTGAATGTGCTAAAAGGTCACGTCCTACATATTTTTTAAATATTCATTTGGAAGTCAGTTAGGATGATAATTTGGCCAACATTAACTGTGGGTGGTTGGCATTGATTATGGACTGGGGCACGCACCAGCAGGAGATGTGGAGAGTTACCTCAGGTTACGGTAGAGGTTATTTAGTATAGCTAGGTCATAGACTATAACTAAGAAGTGTTGGTTGTGAGGGACGTAGCACAGATCCACACACGCATACATTTGAAGATGATCCCTGGGCTTTGATGGACAGTAAACGGGTTGCAGAGGAGGTGGAGCAGATCAAGCATGGTGCACAAAGACCACTATCTCACAGTCAATCCCCAGCCACCATAAACGATCACATACAGCAAGTTTTACCATCCTACGGTGCCTTTTGTTTGGCATATGTTCATTGCCCACTGGCTCCAGATCATCTATAAGTCTTTGCTAGGTAAAGCCCTGCCTTATCTCAGCTCACTGGTCACCATAGCAGCACCCACCCGTAGCACGTGCACCAGCAGGTATATTTCACTGGTCACCCCCAAAGCCAATTCCTACTTTGGCCGCCTTTCCTTCCAGTTCTCTGCTGCCAATTACTGGAACGAATTGCAAAAATCACTGAAGCTGGAGACCCATATCTCCCTCACTAACTTTAAGCACCAGCTGTCAGAGCAGCCCACAAATCACTGCAACTGTACATAGCCCATCCAACTACCTCATCCCCATACTGTTATTTATTTTTTTGCTCTTTTGCACCACAGTATCTCTACTTGCACGTTCATCTTCTGCACATCTATCACTCCAGTGTTTAATTGCTACATTGTAATTATTTTGCAACTATGGCCTATTTATTGACTTACCTCCCTTATCTTACCTCATTTGCACACACTGTATATATACTTTTTTTCTCTTGTGTTATTGACTGTATGTTTGTTTATTCCATGTGTAACTCTGTGTTGTTGTTTGTGTCGCACTGCTTTGCTTTATCTTAACCAGGTCGCAGTTGTAAATGAGAACTTGTTCTCAACTAGCCTACCTGGTTAAATAAAATAAATAAATACAATTGCCAAATATTACTGCACTGTTTCCCAGACCAGTGCATGAGTCACCCCAGCATGAAAGCTCATTCTTTACATGCAAGTCCAGTTCAGGTGTCACATGGGCTGGCCAGCCATGGTTGGTAGCAAAATAGTTACATATGAAGGCATTGCACACCAGCAATTTCCAGATGGCATTTTGGCTGTTGAATGGCCTCCTGACAGTCCAGTTCCATGGTGTCTCTGTCTCTAGTAACTGCCTGAGGGGATGACTGATGGTGGAGTAGGCTTATCAAGGACACTTCTGGGAGATTCAGGTTGGCATTGATATTGGAGAGGTGCAATTCATATGACATGTGAAGGCCCACTAAGTTGATGGCATTTCTAGTCATTGAGTGGCAGGTTGTTGGTTCATGATGGTGAACAGCTTTCCTTGTGCGCTTGTCATGTGTGGTTTCATCCTCCCCGTACACCATAAATGTCACCAAGTCAACATATACGGTAACTCCAGGGCAGACAGCTATGATGGTGGACATGATTTTCTGGAAGAAGCAATGTGGCAGCTCAACCCGAACAGGATAAGAGTGCACCGGAGCATCCCAATTTGCATCACAAATGCAGTGAGCCAGTGGAAGGTCATGTTGGTTGGATTCAGGCGGAAGTATTGGACTACCAATGAATCAAAGCTCACTTCTAAGGAGGTGACTTAAGAGCCCAACCCTGGAAGGGCAAGTTATACCACAGCGGTGGCAAATTGTAGAGCATGGTAGAAGGTGTCAGAGTCCAGGGTTGGATTCTCTTTCCTTTATTTGGAGCCTCCCAGTTGCCTCATTGATCCTCAAAGAGGCGTGTGACTTGGAATACTTGGTGTTGCCATGCCAAGCAGTCTGTTGCCTTTTTTATACACCCAGACAAAGGCGTTTGAGTGTATATGGTGGGCATATTGGATTCCTAACATAGTTGAAGTACACAAAAATAGTCAGGTCAAATCTGAAAAATGTCTCATTTAAAATGTGTACATATACAGGTGATTAAACCACCATTTAATGGTAATGTGGCAGCCATGTTGGATTTTGAGTCAAATCTAGAGGGCCCCCCTAACATAATTGCAGGAGTAGGAGCTAAACATATCAAATCCATAGAGAAACACTTTTTTTGCAATATCAGAACTTGCAATATTGGGTTACATGAGCTTATGTGGCCAACTCCCCCACTCCAGCCAGGCATTATTCTGCACTTTTTGAGTTAATGATGAGGACAGGGGGTGCTGTTTTCACTTTGGGGGAAAATCGTTCCCAATTTAAACGGCCTCGTACTCAATTCTTGCTCGTACAATATGCATATTATTATTATTACTATTGGATAGAAAACACTCTCTAGTTTCTAAAACCGTTTGAATTTTGTCTGTGGGTAAAACACAACTCATTTGGCAGCACACTTTCTGACCAGGAAGTGGAAAGTCTGAAATCGATGCTGTGTTCAAGTGCCTGCCTATAAATGGGCATGATACGTATGACTATACGTGCACATCATACACCTTCCCCTGGATGTCAAGAGGAAGTGAGAGGAAAAATGAGTTGATTATCTCGGTCTGAGGTTGAATAAACACTCTTGGAACAACGTGTCCCCCATTTTCTGTTCTCTGCAAGGTGCGTGTTGGGACCTGTTATATATAAAGCATCTGAATGAGCTCAGATAACGCAGAAGATCGAATCCTTGGTTTTCTATCTTTGACTCTGAATTGTTTAAAAGGGACATGTTTATCTGCCAGAGGAATAAATATGGAAGATACATTTTCTAGAGCCAACTCCGGGTCAGGAATATAGGAGACTGCTGCTAAATCAGAGTAGAACATGTCATGTAAAAACCATTGAGCAGAACTTTTTAAAATGTATCTTCTTAATTAAACAAGCATTAGTGTTTTGCTGTTTCGTATCTCTAATCCATACTATGGGACAATGATCACTGAGATCGTATGCAAGTACTCCACTAGACCAATATTTATGGGGGTTATTAGTAAGAATTAAATCAATCAATGAAGAGTTAAAAGGGTTTTTCACATTTATCCGTGTGGGTTTTGAGATCAATTGAGCCAGGTTAAAATCAATGCATATACTCTTAAATTGATCTGAGGCCGGGGATAGACAATCCAGATTAAAATCCCCTAAAATGACCAACTCTGAGGACAGAAAATATGTTAAACACTCAGATATAGTACCAATAGCATCGATATCATTATCAATCAATGCCACAACTGAGTATTTGTATTGCAGAAGTTTGAACTGGTAGTAAGAGGTTTATAGCTTAGTTGCTCCATTTGTTTTCTTTAGGGCTATTTATTGTACAGTTATAAACCTACTCAAAATGCCAAGCTACTGTATCTCGTGTGTTGTGTCCCTGATCCACCTGTCTGTGTGTGTTGCAGG
Organism: Salvelinus alpinus; assembly: GCF_045679555.1. Taxonomy (NCBI): domain Eukaryota; kingdom Metazoa; phylum Chordata; class Actinopteri; order Salmoniformes; family Salmonidae; genus Salvelinus; species Salvelinus alpinus. The sequence goes on along the minus strand of NC_092099.1, from coordinate 25,110,772 downwards.
GGGACAATTCTTCTCAGCAGGCCAGTGCTCTGTCAGAGCTCAAACAGAGTCTACAGAGCCAGGATGTGTGTCTGGACCTCCAGTACTCCACTTTTCACGACAGGGAAATCAGGTACACCATCAATTTCAATCAATCCATTTCCACACCCAGAATGCATCAGTGGCATCAGCTAGCATCAGTGGCTTAGGTTGAATGAGGTCTTTAATGCGCCATATGGCGCATGCGCATTATAGAGTCTTTGATTTATGTAGGTTTTATAAGCATGATGATGATGATGATGATGATCCCCTAAGGTTTGACAACGGCTGGATCATCAAGATAGGAAGAGGACTGGATTACTTCAAGAAACCAAAGGCAAGACTTCAACCAGGGATATTTCTGCCCTCTATGTTAAGTCTTCACTTTATATTGTCAAAAATATAGAACCAACAGAATAATAATCCTGTAGTATTTATTCTTTGCTTTTTCTCTCCCCCAGGGTCGTTTCTCCATCGGCTACTGTGACTATGACCTGAGGCAGTGCCAGGAGACCACAGTGGATATCTTTCACAGCAAACACACTAAGACATTATAACACCTTTGGAACTGGAGTCTATGGCTACACTCCAATATGCACAGTAGCATACCACTTAGAACGCATGTCCAATACATTGCTCTATTGTAAGTTAAATGCAAGTGTGGATAGGCCTATTGGAACAGAGGGGGTCTCTTTCTAAATGTCTCCCCCTCTGTCCAGTGTGTGTACCTGTAAAAGACATACCAAGTGCCTTTTTTAAGTCTACATGATCAATCATGTAGTTTGGTCTGACTGGGTTGTTTTTTGAGGGCTCCTAATGCTTATTATGTGTATCTGAGGACATTGGACCTGAATGGTGGATCCAAACGATAGTTTGGTCATTTCTGAATCTTTTCTTAACCCGTTTTTTTTAATTTAACATATGCATATTCATTAAAAGTGTACATAACATTTAGAGTTCTCAGAATTTCTGGAAACTGATTGTTTTCATTTCATTTTGTGAAAGTAAAGTACCAGCCAAAAGTTTGGACGCAGCGTGAAGGAAAGCAGCCAACAGGTGCTCAGCATGTGTGGGAACTCCTTCAAGACTGTTTGAAAAGCATTCCAGGTGAAGCTGGTTGAAGGAATGCCAAGAGTGTGCAAGGCTGTCATCAAGGCAAAGGGTGGCTACTTTGTAGAATCTCAAATATAAAATATATTTTGATTTGTTTAACACTTTTTTTGGTTACTGCATGATTCCATATGTGTTGTTTCATATTTTTGATGTCTTCACTATTATTCTACAATGTAGAAAATAGTTACAAGGAAAACCCCTGAATGAATAGGTGTGTCCAAACTTTTGACTGGTACTGTACATGGCGCCATCTAGTGGACATTGAAGTTGGTTCACCTTACAATAACGCTAGAATTGTACAAATATTATTATGATATTTTAAACTAGAGGGAAGCCAAAATATAATCCCTGGGTGTTAACCTATGATAATTTACTATCATTAATTATTTATAATTTGTCCTGGTGCTTAGACTGGTGGATTTGATCAGTTTATAATTTTTTGGTCAATCTGATTTGTCGTTGTTTGCAGTAGACTAAGGGTTAGTCCTGTTAGGATTGGAGAATAGTAAACGTTGGACAGAGGACAGCAGTGGTCGCTCGCAAGCAGTACTAGTATGCTATTATGCTATAACCTCGAAGTATAGGTCGTGAACTGACAGTGACACAGCTGTGAGCCCCCATCCAGGCTCCACTAATAGTATGACATTTGGGTTAATTCATCTTCAACACAAGCCACGTCCGTACAATAAGTATGATAACTACTTTTTGGTTGCCATAATATATAAATGCAAATAAGTTTTTAAAAAACATACTGTATATCACAAACTGAATTACTTTATCCCATTCAAATAGGGTACCGAGTAGTCATCTGCAGATAAATTACCTTCTCGTGACATTACCTACCATATGGCCAACTTTCATCAAGGTGAACTGAACTGACTGAACAGTCTAGACATTGGTCTCAATTTCTAAATGCTCTATTTAAAATGTGACGGTATAATGAGCAATGACGATAATTAGAGTTCTAGTACACATAGACTACATAGATCATTACTTAATGTAATACATTTCATATGTACAGTGAATAAGGAAAGTATTCAGACCCCTTGACTTTTAACACATTTTGTTACATTACAGCTTTATTCTTAAATTGATTCAATTGTTTCCCCCCCTCATAAATCTACACACAATATCCCATAATGAAGCAAAAACAACTTTTTAGAAATTTTTGCAAATCTATTCAAATTAAAAAACGGAAATATCGCATTTACATGCAGTACCAGTCAAAAGGCGGTTGGAACCAAAAATCTCAAATTTGGACTCATCAGACCAAAGGACAGATTTAAGATGGTTTTTGCGACTGCACTTGACGAAACTTTCAAAGTTCTTGACATTTTCCTGATTGATTGACCTTCATGTCTTAAAGATCTGCCTCTTTAAAAAGCTTTTTGCATAAAATGACATACCCACATCTCAGGACCTGAAGCAAGGATATGCATATTCTTGATACCATTTGAAAGGACACACTTTGAAGTTTGTGGAAATGTTAAATTAATGTAGGAGAATATAACACATTCGATCTGGTAAAAGATAATACAAAGGGGAAAAAATGCTTTTTTTGTATTTTTTTGTACCATCATCTTTGAAATGCAAGAGAAAGGCCATAATGTATTATTCCAGCCTATGAGCAATTTAGATTTTGGCCACTAGATGGCCAAAGTGTATGTGCAACGTTTTAGACCGATCTGATGAACCATTGCATTTATGTTCAATGGTTTTGTGTCAAGACTGCCCAAATGTGCCTAATTGGTTTATTAATACATTTTCAAGTTCATAACTGTGCACTCTCCTCAAACAATAGCATGGTATTACTTCATTGTAATAGCTACTGTAAATTGGACAGTGCAGTTAGATTAACAAGAATTTAAGCTTTCTGACACCATCAGATATGTCTATGTCCTGGGAAATGTTCTTGTTACTTCCACCCTCATGATAATCACATTAGCCTACGTTAGCTCAACCGTCCCGCGGGGGAACCACGGATCCTGTAGAGGTTTTAATGCAAAAATGGACTGTCGTTTCTCTTTGCTTTTTTGAGCTGTTCTTGCCATAATATGGATTTGGTCTTTTACCAATAGGGCTATCTTCTGTATGCCACCCCTACCTTGTCACAACACAACTGATTTGCTAAAATGCATTTTGAAGAAAATAAATTCCACAAATTAACTTTTAACAAGGCACACCTGCTAATTGAAATGCATTGCAGATGACTAGCTCATGAAGCTGGTTGAGAAATTCCATGTAAGGACTGACGCTGGTAGACGAGAAGCAAGTACAGGGAGTGAACATTTCATTAACAACGGACATGGAACAGGACAGGACAGCGTCTGGACATGAAAACATAACGATGCTGATACGTTAATGCTCCGTTCATCTTTCCCTTGAACCTGACTAGACTCCCAGTCCCTGCCGCTGAAAAACATCCCCACAGCGTGATGCTGCCACCACCATGCTTCACCATAGGGATGGTGCCAGGTTTCCTCCAGACAAAACGCTTGGCATTCAGGCCAAAAAGTTCAATCTTAATTTCATCAGACCACAGAATCTTGTTTCTCTTGGTCTGAGAGTCCTTTAGGTGCCTTTTGGCAAACTCCAAGTGGGCTGTCATGTGCCTTTTACTGAGGAGTTGCTTCTGTCTGGCCACTCTACCATAAAGGCCTGATTGGTGGAGTGCTGCAGAGATGGTTGTCATTCTGGAAGGTTCTCCCATCTCCATAGAGGAACTCGGGAGCTCTGTCAGAGTGACCATCACCTCCCTGACCAAGGCACTTCTCCCCCGAATGCTCAGTTTTCCGGGCGACCAGCTCTACGAAGAGCCTTGGTGGTTCCAACTTTCTTCCATTTAAGAATGATGGAGGCCACTGTGTTCTTGGGGACCTTCAATGCTGCAGACATTCTTTTGGTACCCTTCCCCAGATTCCCTAATCCAGATCTGTGCCTCGACACATTCCTGTCTCGGAGCTCTACGGACAATTCCTTCGAGCTCATGGCTTGGTTTTTGCTCTGACATGCACTGTCAACTGTGGGACCTTATATAGACTGATGTGTGCCTTTCCAAATCATGTCCAGTCAATTGAATTTACCACAGGTGCACTCCAGTCAAGTTGTAGAAACATCTCAAGGATGATCAATGGAAACAGGATGCATCTGAGCTCAGTTTCGAGTCTCATAGCAGGGTCTGAATACTTAAATAAAATTATATTTATTTATATTAAGTTATATTAAGTTATAAGTTATATTAAAACATTTTATACACTGCCTTTCAAAAGTTTGGGGTCACCTAGCCTTCATTTCTCAGAACAAGAATAGACTGACGAGTTTCAGAAGAAAATTATTTGTTTCTGGCCATTTTGAGCCTGCAATTGAACCCACAAATGCTGATGCTCCAGATACTCAACTAGTCTCAAGAAGGCCAGTTTTATTGCTTCTTTAATCAAACAACAGTTTTCAGCTGTGCTAACATAATTGCATAAGGTTTTAAAAATATTCAGTTAGCCTTTTAAAATGATAAACTTGGATTAGCTAACACAACATGCCATTGGAACACAGGAGTAATGGTTGCTGATAATGGGCCTCTGTACGCCTATTTAGATATTCCATAAAAAATCTGCCGTTTCCAGCTACAGTTGTCATTTACAACATTAACAATGTCTACACTGTATTTCTGATCAATTTGATGTTATTTTAATGGACAAAGAATTTGCTTTTCTTTCAAAAACAAGGACATTTCAAGGTGACCCCAAACTTTTGAACGGCATTATGAGGTATTGTGTGTAGATTGATGAGGATTCTTTTTTTACTTATAATAAGGCTGTAACGTAACAAAATGTTGAAAAATGAGAAGGGTCTGAATACTTTCCAAATGCACTGACTGCGTAGTTTCACGGCCGATGCTTGATTTGAAAATATTTGTTCCAATGAAACATTCGCATGTGTTCCTGCAGAAAATGGATTCAAATCTATAATCGACCTTAATCTCAATATGCGTGGTAATCCCATGGAAAACACCACAAATCTTTGAGTGGCAGATGAGATTCGTCTTTGAATCTGATTGGGGGGGGGGGGCATAGTTGGGATGTAGTTCAACTAGTTATTTAACTACATTTTGCAGTCATTTGGTGGTAGTTGAACTAAAATATAAACGCAACATGCAACAATTTCAAAGATTTTACTGCGTTACAGTTCATATAAGGAAATCAGTTAATTGAAATAAATTAATGAGGCCCTAATCTATGGATTTCACATGACTGGAAATGCAGATATGCATCTGTTGGTCACAGATACCTTTAAAATGAAAAGGTAAGGGCGTGGATCAGAAAACCAGTCAGTATCTGGTGTGACCACCATTTGCCTCAAACAGCGCGACATCTCCTTCGCATAGAGTTGATCAGACTGTTGATTGTGGCCTGTGGAATGTTGTCCCACTCCTCTTCAATGGCTGTGCGAAGTTGCTGGATATTGGCGGGAACTGGAAGACGCTGTTGTACACGTAGATTCTGAGCATCCCAAACATCCTCAATAGGTGACATGTCTGATGAGTATGCAGGCCATGGAAGAACTGGGACATTTTCAGCTTCCAGGAATTGTGTACAGATCCTGGCCATGCAGACTGTCTACCATCTGCCCGGTACAGTTGAATCCCGGATTCATCCATGAAGAGCACACTACTCCAGGGTGCCAGTGGTCATCGAAGGTGAGCATTTGCCCACTTATGTCGGTTACAACGCCAAACTGCAGTCAGGTCAAGACCCTGGTGAGGATGACGAGCACGCAGATTAACTTCCCTGAGATGGTTTCTGACAGTTTGTGCAGAAATTATTTGGTTGTGCAAACCCACAGTTTCATCAGCTGTCTGGGTGGCTCATCTCAGATCATCCCGCAGGTGAAGAAGCCGGATGTGGAGGTCCTGGGCTGGCATGGTTACACTTGGTCTGCAGTTGTGAGGCCGGTTGGATGTACTACCAAATTCTCTAAAACGACGTTATGGTAGAGAAATGAACATTAAATTATCTGGCAACAGCTCTGGTGGACATTCCTGCAGTCAGCATGCAAATTGCATGTTCCCTCAAACTTGAGACATCTGTGGCATTGTGTTGTTTGACAAAACTGCATATTTTGGAGTGGCTTTTAATTGTCACCAGCACAAGGTGCACCTGTGTAATGATCAGGCTGTTTAATCATCTTCTTGACATGCCACACCTGTCAGGTGGATGGATTATACTGGCAAAGAAGAAATGCTCACTAACAGGGATGTACACAAATTGGTGCCAACATTTTGTGTGTATTTGCTTTATGTGTGTATTTGCTTTTTTGTGTGTATTGAAAATGTATTTTATTTCAGCTCATGAAACATGGGACCTGTTCTGTTCTGGAAAGAGCCAAGATCTTGAGAGGAACGTACATCTTTCTCAACGAGACTATCCTGAAGCTGTGCGCCATAAGAGGAAATAACTTATCCCAGCCATGAAAGCTTGATGACATTTGTTACATCCGCTATGAACGGCTCATTGTATATACTACACATTCTATCCACATACTGTCCATGATGTCTATACATCCCATCACACACGCACATACAGTACCAGTCAAATGCTTGGACACACCTACTCATTCCAGGGTTTTTCTTTATTTTTTACTACATTGTAGAATAATAGTGAAGACATCAAAACTGTGAAATAACACATTTGGCATCATGTAGTAACCAAAAGTGTTAAACAAATCTAAATATGTTTATATTTGATATTCTTCAAAGTAGCCACCCTTTGCCTTGATGACAGCTTTGCATACTCTTGGCATTCTCTCAACCAGCTTCAAGAGGTATTCACCTGGAATGCATTTCAATTAACAGGTGTTCCTTGTAAAAATGTAATTTGTGGAATTTCTTTCCTTCATAATGTGTTTGAGCCAATCAGTTGTGTTTTGACAAGGTAGGGTTGGTATACAGAAGATAGCCCTATTTGGTAATTTGGTAGTCCTACATTGCTCATCGTAATACATTTATATTTTTCTTAATTCCATTCTTTTACTTTCAGATGTGTGAATTGTTGTGCATTGTTAGCTACAGTTGAAGTCGGAAGTTTACATACACTTAGGTTGGCGTCATTAAAACTCGTTTTTCAACCACTCCACAAATTTCTTGTTAACAAACTTTAGTTTTAGCAAGTCAGTTAGGACATCTACTTTGTGCATGACACAAGTAATTTTTCAAACAATTGTTTACAGACAGATTATTTCACGTATTATACACTGTATCACAATTCCAGTGGGTCAGAAGTTTACATACACAAAGTTGACTGTGCCTTTGAACAGCTTAGAAAATTCCAGAAAATTATGTCATGGCTTTAGAAGCTTCTGATAGGCATCTTATTATAATATGTTTACCTTTATTTAACTAGGCAAGTCAGTTAAGAACAAATTCTTATTTTCAATGACAGCTTAGGTACAAACAATAGTACGCAACTATAAACACCATGTGACCACGCAGCCGTCATACCGCTCAGGAAGGAGATGTGTTCTGTCTCCTAGAGATGAACGTACTTTGGCGCGAAAAGTGCAAATCAATCCCAGATCAACAGCAAAGGACCTTGTGAAGATGCTGGAGGAAACAGGTACAAACATATCTATATCCACAGTAAAACGAGTCCTATATTGACATAACCTGAAAGGCCACTCAGCAAGGAAGAAAAACCACCATAAAAAAGCCAGACTATGGTTTGAAACTGCACATGGGGACAAAGATCGTACTTTTTGGAGAAATGTCCTCTGGTCTGATGAAACTAAAATAGAACTGTTTGGCCATATTGACCATCGTTACGTTTGGAGAAAAAAGGGGGAGGCTTGCAAGCCGAAGAACACCATCCCAACCGTGAAGCACGGGGATGGCAGCGTCATGTTGTGGGGGTGCTTTGCTGCAGGAGGGACTGGTGCACGTCTTCCAAATGGACAATGACCCCAAGCATACTTCCAAAGTTGTGGCAAAATGGCTTAAGGACAACAAAGTCAAGGTATTGGAGTGGCCATCACAAAACCCTGACCTCAATCCTATAGAAAATTTGTGGGCAGAACTGAAAAAGCGTGTGCGAGCAAGGAGGCCTACAATCCTGACTCAGTTACACCAGCTCTGTCAGGAGGGATGTGTAACGGCAGTCTAAGTCGTCCTCCTCCTCAGACGAGGAGAGGCGAGAAGGATCTGAGGACCAATGTGCAGCGTGGTAATTTTCCATTATTTAATTAACACAAAACAAGACACTATACAAAATGACAAAACAAACTAACCGTCACAGTCCTAGCTGGTGCAGACAAAACACAAAGACAGGAAACAACCACCCACAATCCCCAACACAAAACAAGCCACCTATATATGATTCTCAATCAGGGACAACGATTGACAGCTGCCTCTGATTGAGAACCATATTAGGCTGGACACAGAAACAGACGAACTAGACACACAACATAGAATTCCCACCCAGCTCACGTCCTGACCAACACTAAACAAGCAAAACACATAAGAACTCTGGTCAGGACGTTAGAGAATGGGCCAAAATTCACCCAACTTATTGTGGGAAGCTTGTGGAAGGCTACCCGAAACGTTTGACCCAAGTTAAACAATTTAAAGGCAATGCTACCGAATACGAATTGGGTGTATGTAAACTTCTGTCCCACGGGGAATGTGATGAAAGAAATTAAATCTGAAATAAATAATTCTCTCTACTATTATTCTGACATTTCACATTCTTAAAATAAAGTGGTGATCCTAACTGACCTAAGACAGGGAATTGTAAGAAATTGTAATGGATACTGGTAACTTGTTTTAAACCACTTCTCAACACAAGCTATACTTGGCACAACATGCACCCATCCCCACTATACCCCCACACTTTGTACCCTTATAAATAACCACAGACCCACACACACTCCCCTCCCCCATGAATAGGCCCCTGTGAAAACAAACGCACATGCATTCTGCTCAAGGATGGGACTTTAAGACAAAGAACTGTGTGAAGAGCCAATGGAACGTCGACATCAGGCCCGGACAGGACTACCCACGACCCAGATCGACCAATCGGAAGGCCAGACTACAAGATCAACCTACTTTGCTTGTTGCCTATATAACCAGTACAAACTGTTTAGAGCGGTCTCTTTTCCGACGATTCCATACGAGTCAGACAGAAGGGGCCGTGCTGCACGATTTGCCAGATATCTTCACACTGAATAAACTGTCTTACTAAATACTGTTCCACCCTGTCCAGCGTATTGACTTGGTCTCATTTCTCTAGTAACGAATCATCAACAGAATGTTTACTAGGATTAAATGTCAGGAATTGTGAAAAACTGAGTATAAAAGTATTTGGCTAAGGTGTATGTAAACTTCCGACTTCAACTGTATTACAGCACTGTTGGAGCTAGGAACACAAAAAATTTCGCTACACTCGCAATAACATCTGGTAAATATGTTTATGCTAATATTTTGGGGGATTTGATTTTGATTTGATTGATGTGCAATCAGGTGAATGCATTAACATGTTAATCTCGCAATACCAGAAGGATGACGCACGTGAAGATTAGTCTAGTGCTGTAGGTTTGTTATCTTTGAATGCAGTAAGTAATCATTGTCATGTCCGTCAGTTCAGTTTTTATAGCCCTGGTGTGATATGGTGCTATCTAGTGGTGTTGCGTGGCCGACTTTGAATCATTCTCAAATTCATTAGAGAATAATTTTTAGATTCTAAATACCAAATCTGGAGTCAGTCTGGTTAATGGTTCATGAGGAGAAGATTTTTAAGTATGTTTATCGTTAGCATATGTGCTAACGTGCATCTATAGGTACAGTGCGGACATATTTGAATGCAGCAACTATTTCTTCTCAAAACCATTAAAGAATGCTGAAATGAGTCTAAATACAAAATCTGTAGTGAATCTGACGTATGGTTCATGAGGAGAAGATGATTGCAGATGATTATGAGCATTAGCATTACATATGCAAAGAATGAGTTGCTAATAGCTTGTTTTTTGAGATATCAATACCAAATTCAGTGTGGTTATACTTATGGACATCCATGATAGTGTTGACAAGTGCCAAGTTGATAGGCCACTGTAGAGTGGATTTACAGTGGTATAAATAGACATGTAAAATCTGATTTTTGATTTGTCAATAACTCAGCCATCTGACCAATCCCTTATATATTCTTAAACTAAGTTAAGACATGTATCATGTGCCTACATTCCAAATTTGGTGTCATTTGGTCCTATGGTTCATGTAAAGAAGATTTTTAAAGTATTTTTTGCATATTCTTAGCTTTGAATACATCACTGTTATTTTCTCAAACTCTTTAGAGACTATTGTGATGAGTCCAAACTTGGAGTGAATCTGACTTTTATTCCATGAGAAGAAGTTTGTTATGATTATTTTAAGCGTTAGCTTTACATAGTCAAAATAGTGAATGCTTAATAGTTTCCTTATTTTTTAAGGTATCAATGCCAAACGTAACATGGTTCATCATGGTAATGGCGTTGATGACCCTAAAATGTTTCAAGTTGATAGGCCATTGTGGAGAGGACTTACAATGTACACGTAAATTAAACTAAGTAAAGAGATGTACCATGGGTCTACTGTACATACTGAATTTTGTGTTATTTGTACTTATGGTTCCTGAGAAGTTTTCCAAAAGATGGAGGGAAATCTATCCTCACGTACCTTAGGGGTCCTTGGGGCAAATTTGTTCAGCATGAGGAAAGACACCTACAGTTGAAGTCGGAAGTGTATGTAAACTTCTGACCCACTGGGAATGTGATGAAATAAATAAAAGCTGAAATAAATCATTCTCTCTATTATTATTCTGACATTTCACATTCTTAAAATAAAGTGGTGATCCTGACTGACCTAAGACGTGGAATTTTTACTAGGATTAAATGTCAGGAATTGTGAAAAACTGAGTTTAAATGTATTTGGCTAAGGTGTATGTAAACTTCCGACTTCAACTGTACATACAACGTTTCAAGTCTCTAGGTCAAACAGTGTGGTGGATATGAGGGTTTAAGTGAGACACCTTATAACAGTGCCACCTATAGGCCAATTGGTGCCATTATTTTTTACTAAGTTTTTTACTCATGGCCTCAAGTTTCTATGTGCCAAATTAGAAAAACGTAGGGCTGAGGGACCATAGGGCTGAGGGAACATAGGGCTGAGGGAACATAGGTTGGGGGAACATAGGGCTGAGCCCCTCTTCTCTCCTCCCAACACAGTGGCTTGGCCACAACACTGATATGGACTGTGCTTACTGTAAATAACTCAACTGTTTCATCACGTCTGAAAGACCATGCTTGCAAAAGCTCTGAGCGATTGACGCGTGGACATGCAAAGCGCCTCTATTTATTGTCCTAGCTATGACAACAGTTCCAGTAGGTTAAATCTCCTACAGGCTCAATTGGAGTTCATTTTAAATTGACGCACCTGTAGAAGTTAAGTCAATAGCCCTTGGCAAATGAAGTGGAAAAGTACGGGCCCCAGGTGTTGATGACGCTAGCCCAAGGAGGGAACTTTAAACTCAGCTGAAAGCTTCTCATTGTTAACTGTTAACAGCGCAGAGCTTCCCCTGAAGCCTTCAACACACACACACACACACACACACACACACACACACACACACACACACACACACACACACACACACACACACACACACACACACACACACACACACACACACACACACACACACACACACACTCTATTTTTCTTCAAATCACACCCCTGTGTCTGTCTATGGTTGGCCCAGCCCACCCCAGTGCATTGTGGTCTTGTGGTGGTAATATGTAAATGTACTATTTCCAACTGCAGCTTTATTTTTTTCTCTCTCTCCTAATTTCTGGGCCTAAAATCAGGTTAGTGTTTCATAAGGAGCTTAGCGCAGTGGGCCACAGTGTGCTACTAATGTAATAGTCTCTGGCTTCTCTCTTGCTCTCTTTCTCTCTCTCTCTCTCTCTCTCTCTCTCTCTCTCCCTCTCTCTCTCTCTCTCTCTCTCTCTCTGTCTCTCTCTCTCTATCTCATTCTCTTTCCCCGCTCTGCCCTCTTGTCTCCCTTTCTGCATATGCTGCCCCCGGCATAGCTTGACCTTCTCTGTCCCTGCCTTTCTCTCTGTCTCTCTCTCTCTTTTACTCGCTCTCTCCTTTCACTCCATCCTTATTCTCAGTCTCTCCCTCCCTCTATCTGCAGGTGTGGAGGACCGCAGCCTGAGGCTTTAAAGAAGGACAACGCCTCTGCTGAGAGTGAGAACACAACGCTGTGGGAGAGAGTAGAGGAGAAAAGGAAGAGCAGGAGAGAGGGAGGGATAGCTACAGTACAGTAAGGGAGTCTGGTAGAACTGGGTAAGTAAACACAGGAATGTTAGTCCCTGTGGAGATTTGGTTTAACAATGTAGCATTCTTTCAAGGATAAGTACTTTTAGATAGAGATGCATTATTAAATGCACTTATATTTGAGAATGGGCTTACGTTGCCCCAGCAAATTGACTTTGGCTTACAATGTCTAATTGCTAAGGTACAGCATGTGTACAGTGTACAGTATGTAGTACATTATGTACATCATGTGTTCAAATACTAGCCTATATTCTTTGTGTGGGTGTGTGCACGACTGTGCGTGAGTCTGTGTCTGTGTGCTTGTATGATCAATGCATCTCAGCTAAGTTTTGTGTCGCTGGGTCTGGGACGTTGAAAGTTGGTGATTCATCTACTGTTGTGGAATTGTGGGGCTGTGTAATCGTAGGGATCTCTATGCAATGTCAATAATCCTGCAGATTATCTTGATTTTCTGGTGCTGCTTTCCTTGGGCTCATTAGACGGCTCTCTGAGGATCTGTATGGTTTCTTTTGACCATATTTCTCAGGGCCTTGTGGTATAGCGAGTTGTTCCACTTTTGAATCAAACTCCATTTTACACAGTGTATGCAGGCAGCAGCTGTTACATTGGCGATCTGTGAAAATATTGAATATCAACCTATTCTCTAAAGCATATTAAGTGTTATATTTGGGACATAACCTCCCCTATAGTCTCTCCTTTGACTATGCAACAGTAGTGTTTTTCAACTCGACCCATAGATCGACTGAGCTCATGAAGACTCCCTGAGTCTCAATGGGGACTCAGGAGCAGTTTGAACTTTGCATGTTGCTCCATAGCTTCATGCTGTCTGTCTTATCAGCCTCTGGCCATCGACCATCAGCTCACACTGTGTAGACTTCAATACTTCACTAGAGAGCCAGGTTATAGGCCTCTAATACCAACAGAGAGGGTGTGTTACCTGGGTCATCACAAAGTGTACTGCACTGACACATGTGTGTCTGTCTCTGTGCCTGTGTGTGTGTGTATGTTTGCATTTGTACGTGTGGTGAGTTGTGTGTGTGTGTGTGTGTGTGCACCTGTGTGTGTTAACTTAATAGATTTTTCCATCCCCATCTATTAGAGTTCCATTAACCAATTGTCCATCTGCTATACGTTATAAACAGTGATTCATCCAGGTATGGAGAAGTAGAGTGTGTTCTCACCCCACCTTCCTGACTAGGTGAAGGTAAAGTCTAAGTGCCAATGAACCTTTGCGCTCAGGTGGAGTGAAAGATAGTGTCCTGTTTGGGTGTGTTTTATCAGACTCATACAGGTGCAGCATAGAAGCGTGTTCACCGAGACTAAAGCATGGCCAGAGAATACCGAGTCTGAGCATTCACTCCATGGTAGAAAGGACATTCTGTATGTTACAACATCTCTGCGTCGCTCTTTCTTCTCTGACTGCTGGCTTCTCTGGCTATCTCTGCTTCCATTTGTTGGTCTGTCTGTCTCTCTGTTTCCTTGTTTTCTCTATTGATCCCTGTCTTTCTCTCTCTCTATATTCCTCCTGCAGTTGTTGAAAGGAAAGAGCGATGGAGTCTTTTGCAGGAGATGCGGAGGGCAGCGCTGGTGACCTTACAGGAGGTGAGGCACTGGAAAACTTGGATAATGTTCAGAAAGCATGTAAAAGCTCAGTTAGTGTACTCTGTTATAAACATAAATTCGAGTGGGTTAGGTTAGACTGAGTATGTGTGTAGGAGTGTGAGTAGAGTGTATCTAACTAGGCACATGTTAGTGTGTGTGAGAGTGTGTCTGTATCTGTTACGTTATCTGTATTGGAGTGGGCGAGTCAGAGTGTGTGTCTGCATGAGTGTAGACAGTGTGTCTGTATCTGTAGCGGTAAAAGCATGGATGAGTATCAATAAGAATGCATCTGTATGCGTGCGTCATGACCAAGGCCTGTATCCTCCAGGAAAGAGGAAGTCCAAGCTGAAGACCCTGAAGACACGTCTGTTTGGGAGATCCAAGAGAGAGACCAAACTCAGCCAGTCTACTGGTGATGTCACTGAGGCGGACGGGCTGGGCTCAGCTGAGCATCTGTAAGTGTGCGCGTGTGTGTGTGTTTGTGTGTGTGTGTGTGTGTGTGTGTGTGTGTGTGCGTGCGTGCGTGCGCGTGTGTGTGTGTATATTTACAAATGTATGATTGATTCCATGACATTCATATTCCCTCCTCCCTCTGTCCTCTACCAGGTGTTCAGGCATGTTGGGATCACGGGCGTTGTCACATGACAGTATCTTCTTGGCCGACCAGGATCTGTCTAGTCCGGAGCAGCCCAGGGTTCTATCCCAGGAGAACATCCAAGGCAGGATCAAAGAACTCCAGGTGAGTCTTCATTCCGTGGTGTACCCTGGATCTAGAAACATGCATGTGCATTTAAAGGCCCAACCCCCATTCAAAAGGAATCCCACACCTCATGAACCCTCGTCTTTCTGTGTAAATCAGGAATTGACGTCAATGGGTTACCAAGCAGATCTCAAGGTAGGTTTCTATATTATTTCTGATTGGCCAGATGAAGCTCCAGCAGCAGAACATGCGTCTAGGCCCGTCCCCATTGGTTCTGCCAATCAAAAGTCCAGAGGACCTGGGGGGCAGCTCAGAGGACGATGGTCTGCCCCACAGCCCTCCCGAAATCTCCATGGGCGACAACAGACACCCCCGGGGGGCATCTTACAAGGTGAGACTTCATGCACCGCATCCTCAGGTACTGTCTCCATACTCTCTCCAACCTCCACCTTCAACAAACTCCTCCATAAAACCCTCCATACCTCCATTTTCTCTCAATGAGTCAGTATGCAACTGTATGTTTGCATTCCAGCAGTGCCAATAGTTGAACTTTGCATTCCTCATCAGCCATTGTGTGTCAACCAAACCCTTCCCCATTCCTCCACAGTTCCCTGCCCCGCCCAGGCACCATAGCTCTCTGAGTTTAGCAGGAACAGGAAGTGAGGAGGAAGAGCAGGTAATACCAATTCCTGTTTGCGGGTCAGTCACTATATCACTTGATATCAACTATGAGTTGTTATAGATCCAAATCTTTATTCTGTGTTTTCTTTGTTCATAGGCCACCTCCCAACCCTTGTCCCATCCCCTCTCTCCCATGCTCAAAACTTCTCTTACCAGCTTCGTGCACCCCACCCCATCTGCCCCCCTCTTTGCCTTCTCCCTTGCCTCTCCTGCCTTGGATTTCAGCACCCCAGCCCAGTTCATCCCCTCCCTGGATAACTCTGCCGCCCGCCACCGTATGGCTATCAAGCCCAGGAACCAGAGGGCCAGTGCCAAGAACAAAAGGCTGACCATGGTGAGTCCTGCCTGGGCATACCAACTACACATGGGGCCCTTGCCTCTGGAACTCACACATAGAGGAAGGCTCAGGAAAGATCAAAATACTGGATACACTATTGCTCGATGATCTGTCTGTTTGTCTGTCTGTCTCTCTGTCTTGCTCTGTCTTTCTTTCTCTCTCTCTCTCTCTTTCGCTCTCTTCAGACTGAATCGAGACCACGCTCAGAGAGTCTTAACAACTTTGACCGGCCCTTGACAGAGGAGGAAGAGGACGGGCCTGCTATTACCGGGGGTAAAACACGTTTACGTTCTCACTCTACCCAGATCCAAAAGTTGGAGCAAGGGGGGTTGACCACCCCCACTGCACCCCCAGAGCTGAAACCCCTTAAGTCTGGTCCCACAGAGGCTGAGGGGTGCCCAAAAACCTCCACCCCAACCCTCCCCTGCAAGCCCTCTCCACAGGAGCAGCCCCATCCTGGGGTTGCTCTGAGACCAGTGGAAATTGTGGCAGGCAAACATCCACAGTCCTCCTCTGTGACCACAGTACAGGACCTGAGATACACTCCACAACAGCAGACCCTGAAACTGTCCCTGGGAGACCCCAAGCCCTCAGCCCCGTCCCAAACCAGGAGGGACGTCCTGAGCAAGAGTGGTGTGAAAGATTCAACCCCCAGCACCGAGGATGGCCCCAAAGAAAACCCAGTCCCGGCCGCCCAGCCCGCAGCTAGCCTGGCCTCAGTGGTGGATCTCAGAACATCCTCTCTGAGGTGGAAGCCAGAGGCTGTGGCTGCTGGTCAGAGTACCACAGAGCCACCGGCTGGGCAGGAGGACGCAGTTCAGGCAGAGCCAAGGCCAGTCTCTGGATCCTTCCGCTTCTCCATCAACTCTGCCAGGGAGCGGGAGAGACACAAGACGGGAAGTGGTGGTTTCTTGGGAGTGGTGGAGCAGGCTGGGGCTGGGGCGAAAAGGGAGGGGAGGGAGAAGGGGACAGAGGTGAAGTTGATCTCCTCAAACGCCAGCCAGAGGGGGCAAGAGCAGCATGGGGGCAGGCAAGAGGGAGCCAAGCCCAAAGAAGAGGAGTTGACTGCCAGCGAGAAAGTGTCGGAAGGGGAGGAGGTGGAGGAGGAGAGCAGGGAGGGAGTGGAGGAGGCAGTGGAAGCAAAGGAGGAGGCACAGGAAGAGGAGGAAGAGGGGAAATCAGCATGTGGCGTGAAGCTTCGCTCCACCTATCTCTCTCTGAGGGTCCGGGCGGAGTCAGCCACCAGCCAATCAGATCTCAAGACGGACCATCAAAGTCAGGAGGTGGGTGCTCTCCCTCTTACCCCTTACACCCTTTCCTCAAAACCCACCGGGCTTGAGGGGCTACAGGACACCCCGCCAGCCAACTCAATGCCCCAAAAGCTCCATACAAACACCTGGGATGCCCCAACAACACTGTCTTCACCCAGGGGGAGAGCTGGCTCCCTCAGAGAAGCAGGTGAGACTCCCTCTCTGAAAAGGCAGAATATTCAGCCATGTGGGTAAATAATGAACATAATATACTGTATGTCATGCATTTACTGGATAGGGATGTCAGTGCTGGACTTTGTCCCCAAGCTACACTTATACAGAATATATCATCTCTATGTTATCAAGGGCGTTAACCAATGAAGGAGATATGCTACACTAGAATAAAAATGACAGGTTACACCAGAATGATAAAGACTTATTCCTCTGAGGGAACGTTGTGCTTGTTGTAACACCATGACAGTACTATGTGTCATCATGTGAATGTGTCTAATCCCATGTCTACAGTAACCTCAGCCCAGCCTGCCCCCTCATCTCTCACTAAAGAGGCCCAAACCACCCCAGCTATCCCTAAGGTGGTCCAAACCACCCCTGTCCCAGCCATGGAAGCCCACACTACCTCCTCAGCCACTCAGGACCCCACGACTGGCCCCCAGGCGCCCCCCAAGGCTACCGTATCCTGGATTAGTATGGCATGGGGGAAGACCCGGGGCCTCCAGCAGCTCTTCACCAGCAGTCTACCCAGAGACTTCACCGGCATGCAGTCCCCAACTCAACCGCAATGTCAGACCACAACACAACCACAGACGTCGTCACTGGCTCAGATCATGACACAAACTCAGAGACAGAATGCAACACAACCACAGACACAGACGACAATGACACCACAGGCTCAGACCACAGCACAACCACAATCACAGACCCCAATGCAACCCCTGACTGCTAAACTACTGCAGTCACATAATTCATCACAACCACCACAGACAGCAGCACAAACACCCACACAGACCACAAAACAACCGCAGACTGACAAAACACCACAGACACACAACACAACACAACCACAGACAGTGACCCAACCATCAACACAGAACACAAAACCATCAACACATGTGTCAAACCAAACCAACACTCGGGCAGCACAACCATCCACCGCCCCTCAACCGCTAGCGCAATCTACCCTAAGTTCTGTGTCTCAGGTGACCTCACCGTCCAACCTACGAGCAACCCAGCACACCCTGCGCTCCACTCCACAGACCCAAGCCCAAGGCACACTACGATCTGCCCCAATGTGTGCCACTTCCACTCAGCCCCTGGCCTCGTCTTCCCTCTCTTCAAGCCCAAGCTCCACACCCAGCCAGCCCCCATGGAGCACACGAGGTCACAACCCGACCCCTCAGCCCAAACCAGCCTTAGCCTCAACAACAACCCCAGCCCCAGTCCAAGCCACAGTCCCAGCACTAGGGAGAGGTGAGAGGACCCCTGTTCTCCAGGGGAAGAGTGAGGAGGCGGCTATGCCCACAGAGAAGTGGGTGGACAGGCCAGGGACTGTGGGAGGGAGGACAGCCTTTCTGGAGAAACGGGCGGAGTGGACCCCTCTTGCTTGGAGCAAGGTAACCACTTCTCTCACACATCATCTGAGAACAAAGGTGTCAATAAACCAGAGTTTAATTTCACTCTCACTCTCCTCCCCCATGCAGGAGGAGCTCAGGAGAACGAGGACCCCACCTGAGTCTCAGCCCACAGCTGAATCTGCTGCTCCTTCCAAAACGCCACCCACTCACAGAAACACTAAAGTTGCTAAACTTGATGGGAGGCCAGGTACAGAGATGTTAATTAAATTGGATAGGTTGAAAAAACTACTGAATTATATGTTATAGTTATAACATTTTATAAATGTTGCTACGGTTGTGCATAGTTAAGATCTTATTAATTTCTATGGTCATTACCGTCTCTCTGTCTTCCTCTCTCAGAATCAAGCCCAACCAAAGTGGCAGGCAGGCTTGCAGACAGAGAGCACAAATGGCTGAAAAAGAACATGGCAACGTCGTCATCTCCTTCATCATTACCTTCGTCATCATCCCCCCTGCAGACCATCTCTGACAGCGGGGGGCAGCCATCTTGGATGGAACTGGCCAAGAGGAAGTCAATGGCCTGGAATGACAAGACCATGGACTGATAGAATGAGAACGAAAGAAACAGAAAAAGAGAAGGGGAGAGGGATAAGGAGAGAGAGAGGGAGCGTCAGGTGGTGGGTATATAGAGATAGGGAGAGATACAGAGAGAGAGAGGGGGAGTTCCTTATTTTAATCCACGTATTGTTAGTTGCTATAGACAAGAGTGTCTGCTAAAATGTCTCAATTGCAAGTTGTGAGAGTGGTAGAGACGGAGCAAGACAGAGGGAGAGAAACAGCAACAACAGTAGTGATGGGAATGTAGAGCGAGTGAAGGACAAAGTGAGATGTTGAGTTCATTGAAGTGGAATTGAATTGGCCTTGGAAGCAAAAGCTATAGGTAAGCTGTATAATCTGCTTCCCTTGAATGTACAGGCCTGCTTTGTTTGTGACATTTTTTTTGTATTGTATGTTTGCGTATGGGATGACCATGATGTAGAATGGTTCACCATCTCTGAATTCTTACGTTTTCTGTCTCTCTTGGTTTTGATCCAAACATATTTTTGTCCCTAACTCTGGGCTTATGTTAGAGATGGGAAAAATATTATTGATATATTGTTTGAATAATATTTTAATTATATCTCAGAAATAAATAATGTATAAGATATTTATGAAATCAATAAATGCTTATGTATGTGACTAAATGCCCCAGTGTTGTTCTAACTATTTATCTTTAATTATTTATGATGAATAATAAAATTACAAATGTTTTCTGTCATTTTATTTTTGCTGACCACACAAACAGAGCAGTTAAAGTATTTAATTTCAAAACTATTTTGGGTATGTTCAAAGCAAATGTACATCTTTAGAAAGCACCACTGAAATATTAATGCACAGAAATATGAAGTTTGCCAAACCAAATTTAAAGCAGCATGTATGACTCTTGTTCAATGTCTGTTGCAAAATACCATAGAGGGGGAGTAGGATAGTAATAGTTCTGGCCTGAGAGAATTTCTCAATATAGAAAGGAGGGAAACGTTCACCCTATTATTCCTTGGCGTACCAGAGGGTGGCGCTGTGGCAATTCTCGTCTACCAATTGTGTAACTTGTGGCTCCGCCCATTCCCCTCCTTGTGTTATGAAAACACCACAGACACACGTGAGTCAGTAAACACAAACATAGACAGAAGGACGAACTGGAGAAGGAAAGTAAATATCCAGCAGTTTGATGAAGCCACATCATCTTTCCCTGGCATTATTTGCCGCGCTACTGCGCCTTTGTGAGAGCTACACTCTCAGAAACTCAGTATCTTGGGCTGTCGCCTCCAACGATGTCGTGGTGGAGGGAGAGCTGGACGCCGTTTCCGAGGAGGAGGTCGCCCCCGCTTTGCTAGTGGACAACAGCGGGCTGTGGAAACAGGCATACCCGCCCTCCGTGTTACGAAATGGTGCGGAGAAGCCCAAAGAAACCGTCAAATCGAAAAAGGAGGATGCAGCGCCCGTGTCATCTGCCTCCAGGGTGTTCTCCTATCGGATGGAGGAGGTGAAAGCGCCCGCCAGTGCCCCCTCACCTCCCCCACATCAGGAGACGGCGAGAACAGCCAGATACATGGCCCACTACAGCGACTGGGGACATCTCGCCACCATTTCCACTCAAGACAAGGTACAGTAAAGCTTGTAGGCCTACTTAAAGTGCCCTCTCCTCAGCATTGCAATTGCTCCATGAAGCACATTAGCACTCAATGTACTAAGCTTTTTTTTCAGACCACAGCCAGGTAGTCTGAAGCATGTATGTATGTATGTATGTATGTATGTATGTATGTATGTGTGTGTGTGTGTGTGTGTGTGTGTGTGTGTGTGTGTGTGTGTGTGTGTGTGTGTGTGTGTATCTGTACCTCTGTATAACAACTTTATTTTGTATCCTCAGATTAAGGGCCTTCCTTTCGGGAATATCTTCTCGGTCAGTGATGGCCCAATGGACAACAGTACAGGTGTTGTCTACTTCTACGTCACTCTGATGGACAACTCTGTAGCAGACCTGAGAAGCTTCCCATTCGCCTCTCTCACCTTTTCAGAGGCAGAGGGAGACTTCTGCAGGTAGGACTGAGTGTCACCCACCTCCTTTTCTTGGGTGGGTAATCTTGGGTCCCCACCCAGTGTTAGGTTGATGTGGCACATTTCAAGTCTTGCTGTGTGGGATGGTCATTGTGGTCTGTTCCCACATTGTGCTCTGTTCCCACAGGCAGCAGGTGTATGATCCTGAGGACCCACGCTGTGCCAGACTGACCCTGACAGGCAAGATGGTGGAAGTGGGCCCAGAGGAGGTGGAGTTTGCCCAGGAGGCCATGTTCTCTAGGTGTGTGCATGTTAATCACTCATCCTCCCTGAACATGTTCTGTGTGTGTTTGGCTGTCCAATTGTCTCTCACCAGTAATGAAGTCAGGGACTACACATAGCCTGCCTGCTTGTTTAGTGTGTATAATGCTGTATTTTCTCCTCTCCCTCCAGACACCCTGTGATGAGGAAATGGCCAGTGGGACACAACTGGTTCTTTATGAAGCTGGAGCTCAAACAGGTCTGGCTCCAGGATTGGGTTGGAGGGGTGTCACTCATCCCCCTGGAAGACTACTTCAAAGCCACACCCTACTGAGAGGAACTTCATCCACAGTTTTAATTAATTTACTGCACAGTGCCAAATATGACACACGTGTACCAATATAATACAGGGTGTTAGCATCTCTGGGTGCCACAACAGCTGTCCTCTGACCATATTCATCACCACTCAAACACATAACAGAATGGGAGGATCTAAAATCTCCAGTTCCAGTGGAATATTTTGAAGAGAAATGGGGGGTGGGGGTGTTCAGTTCTAGATCTTCTCAAGGCTGAGTGTGAGTGGTCTAACCATGGTGCATGTAGAGGTAACAACTAAATGTAAGATGTCCCCAATATCAACCAGTTTGCACTAACTGATTAAAGTGCTTCCACAGTTCATGGGGAAAGCTTCTACAGAATGTGAATATAAAGACAAGTAGATATAGACGCCAATAAGCAGACACTGGAGATTGTTCCTATTTATGTAAAGATGTTGTTGAATGTACAGAATGATTTATTTGCTTTGAAAATGTTTTTCCAATGCTACCACCAATCTTTTTCACAATCTTCTGTTCAACAGCTAGACAATGACAAATCAACAATCCACCTAAAGTAGACTCCTCTGGTGGACAATAGATCTTGACTTTGATATTGAGTTTTGTTGAGTGCCGCATACTGTCAAGTCACATTTCTATTTTGTGCTGAGTCTGAACAAATCATCTTTTAACATGTAAGTGTCAATGACATTGTGCATGATCTAAAGCAGAAGTTTAATTAATGATACATTGTTATAAAAACTGTGTACATGCAATGTTGGGAACATAATACAAATGATTTGGTCAAATAATTGAAATGTCTTCCCAATCTTTCACTTGCTGTATTTTTGAAGCATTGTGTGTCTTGGTGCTTATGTGTTTTCTACCAGTAAAGCTGATAGTGTTCTATTTTTTTAATCATTAGGTCACTTAATTTAGGTATGCTCTGCATAATTATGCAATGCTCAGATGCATATCTATCTAGCAGCTGTAGAATGATCGTATGAACGCACGGTGGCGATCTTTAAAAATAAACACAATTATAGTCTGCAAAATAAATGCTGGACCCATAAGTCCTGAAGTAGTGCTTCATATATTTAGTTATAAAAACTGTAGCGTTTTTTTGACAAACGGTATATTTTCTAATTTTGATGCTGAAGCGAGGCGTGTGTTTTACTCGCGCATCCCATAATACTGCGCAAGTTCGCGGTGTGTTGATACCCGGCAACAAATGGCGTCTTAAGTGGGCGGCGCCTCGTGCATTGGCAGACCGTTGGCGTTGCCTGACAGAATGTTTTGCAGATAAAGGAGTTTTCCCCCCAAGCAATGATTATTCGTGACAAAACACGAATTTGGTCAATTTCGAGAATACACATATTTCAGACTGCAACAGTGTACCAGAGGGTAAGTGTAGCAAACGTCGTTTTTAATTGTTTAACTGCCACTTAGCTATGTATCACGTAGCTAACGTTAGCTAATCATTTCATGTTCAAGAAGCGTCAATAGTATAACCAGCCAGTAGCCTGCGTGGGGGTCTTATCAGACAGGTAACTTAGCTAGTTATGTATTAGCCTGCCAGCTGCTAGTGTAGGTGTAACTAAGTCAGTGTCTTAATGAATCTATTTAACCTTATCTTGGATAAGAGCGTCTTTTTATTGACTCAAATGTAAATAAGATACTAGTTAAGGTCTGTGGAGAAGCACAGTCACCACATATTGGTCTGGTTCCTAGAAAAGACTGGCCTTAACTCTTACCCTCTAGCTTCTAAATGTGCCAGCTACAGTAACGAGATAACGTTAGTTTTTTTCTTCAGTGTTTGCTGCTTGTTAACTTTGATAAGTGAAAAAGAAAGCCATCTAGATTAATGCAGATGTTCTCTTCGTTTCAAACCAGTTGATTCTGCTTACTCTTGCCATCCCCAGAATCACCAGAGTGCAGAAATTCAAGGAGGCGTATCGTCAACACTAAGGTGCAGGATCTTTAATCTTCCGTTTCTCCATCATTTTGTGCAGTGACTGCCACTGAGTGGAGGTGAATAAGCATACCGCCCGACCATGCTCACATCACGGGGAGATTCAGATTGTAGAACGCGCAGAAGCCTCGGTGTAGGAAGGGTTGCCTCGTGACTGACCACCCTCAAGCGAGAGGGAAAGCGAGATCGACAAGTCACTCACTCACCGAGACTGCACTGTGAGTGTGGACTCATTGCGACAGACCGGGAACGATTAGGAAAGACATCATCCACCTTTAAAGCTAGCCCAGCTTCTCAATCCTCCTCCCTTCCTTTCCCCGTTCCTACCCGAGGCGAGTTACTGTATGTACGCACCTCTGCCTGGATTGAAAACCCCGAAGGCAGTGAGTGAGGCACGCCGGCCCCGGGGTCCCCGCGCTTCGTTGAGAGAATCGCTGAAATGAGATGAGGCTCAGAAATGGAACGGTTGCCACTGCTATCATTTTCTTCACGTCGTTTCTCAGCCTGTCTTGGTACACAGCCTGGCAGAATGGCAAAGGTAAGCAAGCGAACGCTGTTGTGTTAACAGCTAGTGGCTAGTTACCACTGGATTACTGTAAATCAATAACTGACAGCTGGCTAACCTAGCTAGCTAACGTTTTTGACAGCTGTTTATGACTGGTAGATGGAAAGCAGGCTGGCTAGCTAGCAACACATTTTATAACTGAACTTACTGCAGAGACGGATAGATAGACGGACGAACAGACAGGCACTTCATATGAGGGTCTTGTTGGCTGTCTAATACTTTAGCATCTTCAAAACTAGGGCTGGGCGATATGGCCAGCATATATCACGTTATTTAAAAAAATGTTTAGATGGTTTGAGGGTATTTTATATTTTTGAATAATTAGTTATACATTTACAAGTAGTGAGTGACCCTATGGTGTCCACATACTTTTGGTCATGTACTGTATGTGGACACATGCTTGTGGAACATCTCATTCCAAAATCATGAGCATTTAATATGGAGTTTGTCCCCCCTTTTACTGTTATAACAGCATCCACTCTCTTCTGGGAATGTTTTTCACTCAATTTTTTTTATTTCACCTTTAATTAACCAGGTAGGCCAGTTGAGAACAAGTTCTCATTTACAACTGCGACCTGGCCAAGAGAAAGCAAAGCAGTGCGACAAAAACAACACAGTTACACATGGGATAAACAAACGTACAGTCAATAACACAATAGAAAAAATCTATGTACAGTGTGTGTAAATGTAGAAGATTAGGAAGGTAAGGCAATAAATAGGCCATAGAGGTGAAATAATTACAATTTAGCATTGGAGTGAAGGATGTGCAAGTAGAGATACTGGGGTGCAAAAGAGCATAAGATAACATGGGGATGAGGTAGTTGGGTGTGCTATTTACAGATTGTCTGTGTACAGTGATCGGTAAGCTGCTCGGACAGCTGATGCTTAAAGTTAGAGAGGGAGATATAAGACTCCATCTTCAGTGATTTTTAACATTTGTTCCAGTCATTGGCAGCAGAGAACTGGAAGGAAAGGCGGCCAAAGGAGGTGTTGGCTTTGGGGATGACCAGTGAAATATATCTGCTGGAGTGCGTTCTACGGGTGGGTGTTGCAATGGTGACCAGTGAGCTGAGATAAGGCGGGGCTTTACCTAGCAAAGACTTATAGATGACCTGGATCCAGTTGGTTTGGCGACGAATATGTAGTGAGGGCCAGCTAACAAGAGCATACAGGTCGCATTGGTATGTAGTATATGGGGCTTTGGTGACAAAATGGATGGCACTGTGATAGACTACATCCAATTTGCTGAGTAGAGTGTTGTAGGCTATTTTGTAAATGACATCACCGAAGTCAAGGATCGGTAGGATAGTCAGTTTTACGAGGGTATGTTTGACAGCATGATTGAAGGAGGCTTTGTTGCGAAATAGGAAGCCGATTCTAGATTTAATTTTGGATTGGAGATGCTTATTGTGAGTCTGGAAGGAGAGTTTACAGTCTAACCAGACACCTAGAATATGTGGCTAACTACAAATACCTAAGTCAGAACCGTCCAGGGTAGCAATGCTAGTCGGGCGGGCAGGTGCGGGCAGCAATCGGTTGAAGAGCATGCATTTAGTTTTACTAGCGTTTAAAAGCAGTTGAAGGTCACGGAAGGAGTGTTGTATGGCATTGAAGCTTGTTTGGAGGTTTGTTAACAGTGTCCAAAGAAGGGCCAGATGTATACAGAATGGTGTCGTCTGCATAGAGGTGGATCAGAGAATCACCAGCAGCAAGAGCGATGATATATATATATATATATATATATATATATACTGCTCAAAAAAATAAAGGGAACACTTAAACAACACAATGTAACTCCAAGTCAATCACACTTCTGTGAAATCAAACTGTCCACTTAGGAAGCAACACTGATTGACAATACATTTCACATGCTGTTGTGCAAATGGAATAGACAAAAGGTGGAAATTATAGGCAATTAGCAAGACACCCGTAATAAAGGAATGGTTCTGCAGGTGGTGACCACAGACCACTTCTCAGTTCCTATGCTTCCTGGCTGATGTTTTGGTCACTTTTGAATGCTGGCGGTGCTTTCACTCTAGTGGTAGCATGAGACGGAGTCTACAACCCACACAAGTGGCTCAGGTAGTGCAGTTCATCCAGGATGTGCGGCCCCACAAAGAAATGCCACCCCACACCATGACTGACCCACCGCCAAACCGGTCATGCTGGAGGATGTTGCAGGCAGCAGAACGTTCTCCACGGCGTCTCCAGACTCTGTCACGTCTGTCACATGTGCTCATATGCTCAGTGTGAACCTGCTTTCATCTGTGAAGAGCACAGGGCGCCAGTGGCGAATTTGCCAATCTTGGTGTTCTCTGGCAAATGCCAAACGTCCTGCACGTTGTTGGGCTGTAAGCACAACCCCCACCTGTGGACGTCGGGCCCTCATACCACCCTCATGGAGTCTGTTTCTGACCGTTTGAGCAGACACATGCACATTTGTGGCCTGCTGGAGGTCATTTTGCAGGGCTTTGGCAGTGCACCTCCTTGCACAAAGGCGGAGGTAGCGGTCCCGCTGCTGGGTTGTTGCCCTCCTACGGCCTCCTCCACGTCTCCTGATGTACTGGCCTGTCTCCTGGTAGCGCCTCCATGCACTGGACACTACGCTGACAGACACAGCAAACCTTTTTGCCACAGCTCGCATTGATGTGCCATCCTGGATGAACTGCACTACCTGAGCCACTTGTGTGGGTTGTAGACTCCGTCTCATGCTACCACTAGAGTGAAAGCACCGCCAGCATTCAAAAGTGACCAAAACATCAGCCAGGAAGCATAGGAACTGAGAAGTGGTCTGTGGTCACCACCTGCAGAACCATTCCTTTATTGCGGGTGTCTTGCTAATTGCCTATAATTTCCACCTTTTGTCTATTCCATTTGCACAACAGCATGTGAAATGTATTGTCAATCAGTGTTGCTTCCTAAGTGGACAGTTTGATTTCACAGAAGTGTGATTGACTTGGAGTTACATTGTGTTGTTTAAGTGTTCCCTTTATTTTTTTGAGCAGTGTATATTTCACACACACACACAGAGAAAAGAGATGTTGGAACATTGATGCAGGGTCTTGCATCCATTCAGCTACAAGGACATTAGTGAGGTTGGGCGATCAGGAAAGCTTGTGTGGCCTTCCGCTAAGCCATTGTTGCCACTTCACAATAACAGTTCTTACAGTTGGCAGGGTAGAAATTTGACAAACATACTTATTGGAAAGGTGGCATCCTATGACTGTGCCATGTCATTGAGCTCTTCAGTAAGGCCATTCTACTGCCAGTGTTTGTCTATGGAGATTGCATGGCTGTGCGCGCAATATATATATATATATATATATTTTTTTACTTTAAAATATATATACAGTGGGGAGAACAAGTATTTGATACACTGCCGATTTTTTGCAGGTTTCCCTACTTACAAAGCATGTAGAGGTCTGTAATTTTTTTTATCATAGGTACACTTCAACTGTGAGAGATGGAATCTAAAACAATAATCCAGAAAATCACATTGTATGATTTTTAAGGAATTAATTTGCATTTTATTGCAATTATTATTTATTAATAATTATGTAAAAATTCGGGCAAATAATTTCGCAATGAGCCAAGCGGCCCAAACTGTTGCATATACCCTGACTCTGCGTGCAATGAACGCAAGAGAAGTGACACAATTTCCGTAGTTTAATATTGCCTGCTAACATGAATTTCTTAACTAAATATGCAGGTTTAAAAATATATACTTCTGTGTATTGATTTTAAGAAAGGCATTGATATTTATGGTTAGGTACATTCGCGCAACGATTGTGCTTTTTTCGCAAATGCGCTTTGTTTAAATCATCCCCCGTTTGGCGAAGTTGGTTGTCTTTGTTAGGAAGAAATGGTCTTTACGCAGTTCGCAACGAGCCAGGCGGCCCAAACTGCTGCATATACCCTGACTCTGTTGCACAGAACGCAAGAGAAGTGACAATTTCCCCAGTTAAAAGAAATTCATGTTAGCAGGCAATATTTGAAAATATATAATTGTGTATTGATTTTAAGAAAGGCGTTGATGTTTATGTTTAGTTACACATTGGTGCACCGACAGTTTTTTTTTCGTGAACGCGCTTGTTAAATCACCCGTTTGGGGAAGTAGGCTGTGATTCGATGATAAATTAACAGGCACCGCATCGATTATTTGCAACGCAGGACAAGCTAGATAAACTAGTAATATCATCAACCATGTGTAGTTAACTAGTGATTATGTTAAGATTGTTTTTTTTATAAGATAAGTTTAATGCTAGCTAGCACCTTACCTTGGCTCCTTGCTGCACTCGCGTAACAGGTGGTCAGCCTGCCACGCAGTCTCCTCGTGGAGTGCAATGTAATCGGCCATAATCGGTGTCCACAAATGCAGATTACCGATTGTTATGAAAACTTGAAAAACCCTAATTAAACTGTCGACCTCTAATAGTGGGTGTTTTACATTACAATGAATGAAAAATGTCAGGGAGGAGTTATTGTGACAGGGTAGAAACCCAAGTGTTCCCTAGGGGACCCTATAATCTTTGGCTACGTTGAATATATTCTCTTAGCTACTTCATGTAGCTAACATATTCATGCTTCCCATATTCCTCTTTGATTTAGAAGGTACTGTTGCATAAACAACATGCTGATTTCGGTCTACAACATCACTGGTTTTATCAGGCTTTATAGCTAGTTACGTTTGCTTTGACCAAGTACATTTTATTAGCTTTTTAGCTAGCCAGCTAACTAGTGATTAGCTTTGGCGTCTAACAAGATTTAGGCCCAACTTGCTAAGAGAAGACAAACTAGCCATTTTTTGCAGATGTAAGAAACAAACTAGTGTAATTATAGAAAGCTAGTGGATTTATATTAAGAAGTGAAACCAGCATCGTTATCATCAACATTGTTGTTTGTGCTGCATTGACCATGTCGACTGAATGCAAGTGTCTCGTGGTCAAGCAACAACAGCGTCCTTGAGTGATGGAACGGGGCTACGTCTGTGTGGAAAGCGGCATGGAGAGAGAGGGATGACTAACGTATCGGAGTGAACAATAAAAATGGACGTTACACACGGCATATTGCATTGAACAAATCTAACATTAAAATACCATTAAAGAAGGTAAAGTAAAACCCGAAACCGGTCCGTGCATCAATACCGGTATATTGTAAAATACGGTATACCACCCAGCCCTATTCCAAACTGGATATTGACACAGATGGCTATGTAACAGGTTCCTCTTTGTGCAAGGGCTATAGATGGCAACCATCCCTATACTATCACAGGGGGACATAGCTGTCCATAAAAATAA
The DNA here is from genome assembly GCF_045679555.1 of Salvelinus alpinus. Classification (NCBI taxonomy): domain Eukaryota; kingdom Metazoa; phylum Chordata; class Actinopteri; order Salmoniformes; family Salmonidae; genus Salvelinus; species Salvelinus alpinus. Next base: position 25,081,119 of record NC_092099.1, on the reverse strand, counting down.
TCGCATCTGGCTGGCTGTGTGAGAATAGCAGGTTATTCAAGCCAGATACAGCAAAGCTATGAAAATCCACATCCATTGACTTTTGCATGCAGGCTAGCGTGCTGAGGACAAGATCAATGCTCATGTATTTTGACAGATCATCATTCAGCAGTCAATTATTTCCTGGTTTGACTTGTCTATTTATTGATTAGAAGCAATTTTACATGCTCCGCCATGACTGCTTGCTGCTCATTAAAAGTGTGTGTGGTGTGCGTGCTTGTGAAAATGTAGGCCTAGTATGTTAAGATGCCAGCTACGTCTTCTGTTTCCCCCCTCCTTTCTCTTTTGCTTCGCTTTCTTTTTGCTTCACTTTCTTTTTGCAAATAACGAAAGCAACGTGATTCATAGGTGTGTTCCTTCCAACTAAATGCTTAGGTGGTTACTCTTCACAAAACTCAGTTTCAGAAACACACAGACACACACACACACACACACACATTCAATACTGTAATATGTGTCTGGTCCAAGGTTAACTCAGTCCAGTGTGGGAACTGAAAACGGTTATATGGGTGGCAGCGGCTTGTTATCAGCAGAGTGTAAATTAATTGTGACCTTTTAGATAAATTCCAAGCCCTCACAGTGATTTAGGTTTTTTAAAAGCTCAATGGTATCATAGCTACACAGCTCTCGAGGGAATCAAGTGCCTTTACTGCCTTAGCTAGGTCAGGCCAGCAGAGTTTCATTGCTTGGATCAAAATGAAGGACAAATTGGGTGTGTTGTGTACCAAAGCAAGGATGTAGGCTAGTACATAAGAATCCTTAGTATAAGGAAGGATTGTACATCATAAAGCATCACTCCTCTTTTCATGCTTCTATTGGTACCACCCTAACTGTTTAAGTTAAGCTTGTATGGAGAGGGCAGGCTTTTCCAAATTGCGTGTATGAGAGGTGTGGCTCATTGTGAAACCAAATACTGTTTGTTTTGTAAATGGGTTGTTCCATTTGATTTCAATCACGTTTTGACTGTACCCCTTTTTAGATTTAAACAACAATTTTAAAGCTTTCAAAGCTTTTTAAATTATTTAATAATTTATTGAAGAAACTACATTTTCACACTACATGACCAAAAGTATGTGGACACCCTGCTCGTCAACCATCTCATTCCAAAATCATGGGCATTATTTTGGAGTGCCCCCCCCCCCCCCCCTTCTGCCATAACAGCCTCCACTCTTCTGGGATGTCTTTTCACTAGATGTTGAAACATTGCTGTGGGGGCTTGCTTCCTTAAAGCCACAAGAGCATTAGTGAGGTCGGGCACTGATGTTGGGTGATTAGGCCTGGCTCGCAGTCAGGGTTCCAATTCATCCCAAAGGCGTTCGATGGGGTTGAGGTCAGGGCTCTGTGCAGGCCTGTAAAGTTCTTCCACACCGATCTCGACAAACCATTTCTATTTCTGTATGGACCTCGCTTTGCACATGGAGGCATTGTCATACTGAAACAGGGAAGGGCCTTCCCCAAACTGTTGCCACAAAGTTGGAAGCACAGAATCACCTATAATGTCATTTGTATGCTGTAGCGTTAAGATTTCCCTTCACTGGAAATAAGGGGCCAAACCATGAAAGAAAAAAAATCCCCAGACAATTATTACTTGTCCACCAGACTTTACAGTTGGCACTAAGCGTTGGGGCAGATAGCTTCTTCCTTGCATCTGGCAAACCCAGATTTGTCCGTTGGCCTGCCAGATAATGTAGCGTGATTCATCGCTCCAGAGATTGTTTCCACTGCTCCAGAGTGCAATGGCGGCAAGCTTCACACCACTCCAGCCGACGCTTGGCATTGCGCATGGTGATCTTAGGCTTGTGTGCTGCTGCTCAGCCATGGAAACACTTTTCATGAAGCTCCCGACGAACAGTTCTTGTGCTGACGTTGCTTCCAGAGGCACTTTCCAGAGGAAAGAAAATGTAGCATTTTTAAAGCCAATTTCCCGCAATTCTATACATTTTGCATGGGGCAGAGATTTATTTGTTGCTGTATTAAAGCTAATTTCCTGCAATTCTATGCCTTCCATGTCTTGTGTGTTTATGATACAAGGGGTCGAAGCCTGAAACGTGTTCAAAAAATATATATTACACACACGGTACCAGTCAAAAGTTTGGACACCTACTCAGAAACTATGAAATAACACACAATCATTTAGTAACCAAAAAAGTGTTAAACAAATCAAAATAGCTACCCTTTGTCTTGACAGCTTTGCACACTCTTGGCATTCTCTCAACCAGCGTCACCTGGAATGCTTTTCCAACAGTCTTAAAGGAGTTTCCACATTTTTTGGGGGGTTACTACATGATTCCATATGTGTTTATATATCTTCACTATTATTCTAGTGTGTGTGTGTGGATATAAATAAAAAAAATTCTGGGACCTGCACTCTGTATTAATCCCGTTCTAGGTACAGATCTGGTCCATGGTCCACCAGTTGAGTATGGAGAATCTAAGGTGTTTGTGTTGTGCCCGCCATCAGTTGAGACACTGCATACTCTTGAATACAGGGTGGGTGCCTTTTCAATCCTAGAAATAGAATCAGACCACTGCAATTTAGCTGGTACCAGGGTTGGGTGGTATCCAGATCTTCATATGGTCATACCGTCCCTCTCTCAACCCCGATTTACAGTATTACTGGCTTAGTACGTAAGGTGGTGCCAAAACATGCAAAAAAAACACCCTTTGTGCTTCTATTACCAGAATGCTAACAAAATAAGCACACGTAATAGCAAATTTCCATGGAGGCTGCTATCTAAATATGCTAACGATTGCAAACTGTTTTTATTTTTGGCAAAGAAAGGCAGTACAACTCATAAAGTTGTGCGTGTATACACTACCGTTCAAACGTTTGGGGTCACTTAAATGTCCTTGTCCTTGAAAGCACTTTTTTTGTCCATTTTTAAAATAACATCAAATTGATCAGAAATGCAGTGTGGACAATGTTGTAAATGACTATTGTAGCTGGAAACGGCAGATTAAAAAAAATGAATATCTTCTTAGGTGTGCAGAGGCCCATTATCAGCAGCCATCACTCCTGTGTTCCAATGGCACGTTGTGCTAGCTAATCCAAGTTTATAATTTTAACAGACTAATTGATCATTAGAAAACCCTTTTGCAATTATGCTAGTACAGCTGAAAACTTTTGTGCTTTTTCCCCGAACAAGAATAGACTGCCGAGTTTCAGAAGAAAATTATTTGTTTCTGTCCATTTTGAGCCAGTAATCAAACCCACAAATGCTGATGCTCCAGATACTCAACTAGTCTAAAGAAAGCCAGTTTTATTGCTTCTTTAATCAGAACATTTTTCAGCTGTGCTAACATAATAGCAAAAGGGTTTTCTAATGATCAATTAGCTAATCATAGTTTATCATTTTAAAAGGCTAACACAACGTGCCATTGGAACACAGGAGTGATGGTTGCTGATAATGGTCCTCTGGATGCCTATGTAGATATTCCATTAAAAATCAGCCATTTCCAGCTACAATAGTCATTTACAACATTGACAATGTCTACTCTGTATTTCTGATCAATTTGATATTTTAATGGACAAAAAAATAGCTTTTCAAAAACAAGGACATTTCTAAGTGTCCCCAAACTTTGAAATGGTAGTATATATAGGTAAGAGCTACCAAATTTCATTTTTGAATATGTATAACGTGACCCCTGTCAATAAACAGTTGGACTCACATGTTCCCGCTTTCTCCAGTTGTGCTCTTTACAAACACGTGACTGGCTCATCTGTTCTGGGGAACTACGGTAAGCTTCATAATGTGACCGGTGAATTGAAGAACACAGTCTGCTTTATCTTAACATATTGCACAAGTTGACTGCAGGTATTTACTTAGAAAGGAGCTGCACAATATAATAATAGTTATGACGGTATTGGCAAAACCATTCCATGGCTATTTCCAAATACACCGGTATACCGCCGAAGCCCAGCTTGTATGTCACTGAAATATTGAATTGAATTGAAATGGACTTCCAATTATTACCACTATGATGGCTGCTGGTTTACCCACTGTCAAATGTTTATTTAAGTAGGAATATCTATAATTGTATATTTCTATGATTTCAATAGGTTTCATATACTGTCAATTCTCTATAATTTAAAACAGATATTCACATTCAATTCAACATTGTGTGGACTCAACCATCTTTGATACCATTTGAAAGTTCACAATTATCATCCAAAATGAGACACCCAGCCTGTATTCAAGAGTATGCTTTGTCTCAACCAAGGGCAGAACACAAACACATCAGATTATGTAAAATAGGGTCTAAGCTACAATATATTTGAAAATAAAAAAAGTTTGCGTTTACGCGGTAGGGTGGGGTGGGTGTATGCAAACAGCAGGTCCGGAACAAGGTAGCACGTCCGGTGAACAGGTCAGGGTTCTATAGCCGCAGGCAGAACAGCAGAAACTGGATTAGCAGCATGACCAGGTGGACTGGGACAGACACAAGTTATCAGGCCAGATAGTCCTGGGGCATGGTCCTAATGCTCAGATCGCCTGGGAGAGAGAAATGGGAAAATTAGAGGTCGCCTACCTAAGATCACACAGGACACCAGATAAGACAGGAGAATTACACCAACAGGCTGATCCTAGCCCCACGGCACATGAGCTATTGCAGTATAGATACTGGAGACTGAGACAGGGGGGTTCGGGTGACACTGTGGTCCTGTCCAAAGTTTCTCCCGGACAGGGCCAACCAGTCAGGATATTGCCCTACCCACTTTTCCAAAGCACAGCCCCCACACTACCAAAGGGATATCAACCGACCACTAACTTACTACCCAGAGACAAGGCCAAGTATAGCCCATGAATATATCCACCACTGTACAAGCCCGAGGGGGTGCAAAACCGGACAGACAGGAAGATAACGTCAGTGACTCAACCCACAAAAGTTGTGTATAGTGTAAAAAAAGCCTGCTACATGGGAGAGTGTGAGCAAGCCCGTGACTAAGCCCCTGTAATGGGATCAGAGGCAGAGAATCCCAGTGGGGAGAGGGGAGCCTGTTGTTGCAACCGTTGTCATGGTAACCTGACAGCTACATGTTCTAAATTCCTCAATTTTAAAGGGTAGGAACCATGTTTTTATTCCAAGTAACAACAGTGTGGGCAAAGAAAGACTTCGGTAACCATATTGTTACTGTAACTACAAACATGGTTATGTTTTATTTTTTAAACACATTTATTCATTCATTTCCAGTTATCTTCGGAACTACCCACAATCCACTATTTCTACTTTATGCTACCGAGTTTGTATGCTAGCTCAAGCTGTCTAACATTTAGTCACACCTCATGCTCCTCAGACTTTGTGCCTATGTTATCTAGTGTGAACCCCGGGATGCTCTGTGGCCTTCTTGCCGTGGGCTCAAAATAAAATTATACCTTCTTGCTCTAATTGTGTAACCGTGGTCCCTCGTTTGCTCCTTTTTTGTTTTGTCAACTTTTCGGCATGTTCTCTGAAGTAGGCTTGGAGTTGTAACTTTTCCCACCTTGGCTTCCACCTATAATGACAAAGCGAAAACTTTATTTTTTTAGCTAGTGTGTGTGTGTGTGTGTGTGTGTGCAAATATTTTTTGAAATAAAATGTAGGTATTCAGACCCTTTGCTATGAGACTCGAAATTGAGCTCAGGTGCATCCTGTTTACATTGATCATCCTTGATGTTTCTACAACTTTATTTGAATCAACCTGTGGTAAATGTATTGATTGGACATGATTTGGAAAGGCACACATCTGTCTATATAAGGTCCCACAGTTGACAGTGCATGTCAGAGCAAAAACCAAGCCAAGCTACGGAGTTGTCCGTGGAGCTCCGAGACAGGATTGTGTCAAGGCACAGATCTGGGGAAGGGTACCAAAAAAGATCTGCAGCATTGAAGAACACAGTGGCCTCCATAAATCTTAAATGGATTAAGTTTGGAACCACCAAGACTCTTCCTAGAGCTGGCTGCCTGGCCAAACTGAGAAATTGGGGGAGAAGGGACTTGGTCAAGGAGGTGACCAAGAACCAGGTGGTCACTCTGACAGAGCTCCAGGGTTCCTCTGTGGAGATGGGAGGAACTTCCAGAACAATCCTCTCTGCAGATTGGCCAGACGGAAGCCACTCCTCAATAAAAGGCACATGACAGCCCACTTGGAGTTTGGCGAAAGTCACCTAAAGGACTCTGACCATGAGAAACATTCTCTGGTCCGATTAAACCAAGATTGAATTATTTGACCTGAATGCCAAGTGTCACGTCTGGTGGAAACCTGGCACCATCCCTACGGTGAAGCATGGTGGTGGCAGCATCATGCTGTGGGGATGTTTTTCAGGGATTGGGAGACTAGTCAAGATCGAGGGAAAGATGAACGGAGCAAAGTACAGAGATCCTTGATACAAACCTGCTCAGGAACTCGGACTGGGGCGAAGGTTCACCTTCCAACAGGACAACAACCCTAAGCAGACAACCAAGACGACACAGGAGTGGCTTCGGGACACGTTTCTGAATGTCCTTGAGTGAACCAGCCAGAGCCCGGACTTGAACACAATGGAACATCTTTGGAGAGACCTGAAAATAGCTGTGCAGCAACGCCCCCCATCAAACCTGACAGAGCTTGAGAGGATCTGCAGAGAAGAACGGGACAAACTCCCCAAAAATATGTGTCATACCCAAGAAGACTCAGGCTGAAATCACTGCTAAAGGTGTTTCAACAAAGTACTTAGTAAAGGGTCTTGAATACTTACGTAAATGTGATATTCCAGTTTTTTTTATTTATTTGTAATACATTTTATAAAAAACAGTTTATGCTTTGTAGTTATGGAGTATTGTGTGTGATTTTAATACATTTTAGAATAAGGATGTAACCTAGCAAAGTGGAGAAAGTCAAGTGGTCTGAATACTTTCCGAAGGCACTGTAGCTATTGGATTTTTCATGATTTTGGTTTAATTTGAAGTTATTTCTGTTGCATTTAACATTTTCGGGAATAGGCTGGCTTGCCGGGTACTCCATTTTATTACACCACCCCATTTTCCCACATGACTTCGGCGTTCTGATCAGGAACAAAAACGATTGAAAAGTGAGGTAACTTTGCATTGGGACTTGATGCGTATGCTAATCCATATGTTACGTTTATGCTACCTACCATTTTAAATTCAGACCTTCCACTGCTTTAATTTCTTCACATTCACAACATGAAGTTAGCAGCTTGCCATAGCCTACTTGTAAATTACGTTTTTTCCTTTTACTGTGAATAAAAAGTATGCTTCTCAAAACGTTGTAAGATATGTTCTGGTAATTATATGAGCTGACTAGACAAATCCGTTATTTGTTTATACAGGTCCTAAGAAACATCAAGACTAATCAAATGTATATCAAGAAAAAAATATTAAATAGCGGTGTGCTACACTGCATTCCCCCAGGCTAAATTCCAAAGCATTTTTGTGGCAATGGACAAGAACAGCTCAAGGACAGAACTACATACATTTTAAATAGAGAGAATAAATGTAGCTCATTTCTGTGAAGCTTTGTGATTATTGAGGACAAGTTTGATGTCAGACAACAATAGAATGTAAATGAATTAATGCGTGCCAAAGACGTTAAGGTGAAAGGTAATGTTTATAATGAGGGGTTGGCAGGACTTCTAAATACATTACCGCAATCATGGCTAGGTTGGTTTGCGGAAATAAAAGTACAAGGCTTTGTTGCCGGCATTACCGTTCAAATATTAAGAGACGGCAGGAAAGTTGGCGGCGTGGTATAATTGTCAGAAATTTAATGGTATTAAAGTTGTATAATAAGTTACTTTCTTACCACTTCTACCATAGGCAAATAGGTCTAGAAAGTTTAGTTTTTAAATCAAAAGGGGTGCCAAAAAGTGGAACGATCCTAATGTCAACCTGCTGTAGGCCTAAGTGCTGTGCTCACATTATGAGAAGACACAACCCACACATGATGTGCTGTAGCTTCTGTTATGACGTGTCACTAAATATAGACATTTTCTAACAGCAGGAAATTAATTTAACACGTTCTTTCTGACTTATCGTGATCACAGTGAGTTAGTGTCAGTGAGGTATTACGAATTGTTTAGAGGATTTGTTGGTATGATACATAGAAGTAGAATGAGACTGTATTATTGTCTGTGGTATGCTAGTGTATTTCCTTGTTCTGGAATGTTTTTTTTTGTCCTAGAAGTGGTCAGTCCTAGGTATCTACCAGACATTGATTCAGTGGGTTAAGATCAGAGAACGGGAAAACGTTGATTTCCATCTAAAACGCCATCTTTGAGGAAGAGGTTTGAAGAGACTATTGACACAAGCTCTGGGGTTCAGACCCTCCCTTCAGTAGAAACTTCACTGTTGTTCAGTCTTTACTCTGTAATGTTACACGGTGCTGTTCTGAAATATTGAAGGGATTCCACACAAATATACTGAAATCAGAAATCCTCACAAATGAAGAGTGAGAGAGACACACAGGAATAGGCCTCAATCATGCACTGCATTTAAAAAAAAAAAAAGTATTTGGTTGTCATAGTTAATGGAATGATTTATAAAACTGCACTACTGCACACATTCTTCCACTCAAGCACCCAACCTCGTGCGTGCATGGCATGCGTGGGTTTACTGTTTGTCTGCGTTTCAGAAGGAGGAACACAGACGGGCAGGCAGATAAATGTCTCCCCAAATGTCAGCCAGCGGGATGTTGAAGAGCAGCGTTGTGGCACAAAGCTTTGCATTCATAAACACTCGCTGGCTGCTCCCGCTGGCCCAACAGTCAGAATCCATAGCAAAGCTGTGCTTTGGATCAGTGTCTCTTGTGTATCACATTCAGACCAGTGAGGGCTGTTGCTTTGGTACTACAGTAGTGTTACTCATCCTACCCAGCACCACTCCCTGGGATATTATTTATTTTAATTTTACCTTTATTTAACTAGGCAAATCAGTTAAGAACCCATTGAAAATAATAATGACAGCCTAGGAACAGTGGGTTAACTGCCTTGTTCAGGGTATTCGATCTTGCAACCTCTCGGTTACTAGTCCAACGCTCTAACCACTAGGCTACCTACCACCCCAATGTTGCTGACCTGTACCTCAGATGGTTCACTGACATAATTTAGTTTCAAGTTCTTTTCAAATGCTAGTTTTAATGGAAGCGGACAGTCCTCCAAGGTGGATGAACCATAGCCTGGCTGTCCCTGGTATGCTTAAGGTTAGCAGACCTAAAATGAACACCTGCCAAATGCGGATAGATTTTGGCAGGATTGGTAGGATGTCTATTTCACCAGCCACGTTGGCAGGTGGTCAGGGCTCCACAGTGTGACAATTTCACTCGCGTTGTGAATAAAATGGTTACGTACGATCATATTTATAGTAAAATAAATGCTGCAGTAAATGTTTTCAAAGTATTTCTGCCGTTTTTGTTAAATAGCTGGTAAATTAATCGCACTGTCAAAGAACTATAAATCCCATATTACCCTATTCCACTTGCGCTGCAACACTGCCTGGCTGGAGGTTGTGCGCACATGAAGAGCTGCACACAGGCAGAAAAGTTGGTCTAATTTACTTGAAATGAAAGTCTACTGAAGTGAGACTTTGTCCTTGTGTTTCTTGGCTCTTTATACGAAACAAAAATGTAAAATCAACATGTGAAGTGTCAGTACCATGTTTCATGAGCTGAAATAAAAGATCCCAGAAATGTTCCATACGCACAAAAAACGTATTTCTCGCAAATGTTGTGCACAAATTTGTTTACGTCCTTGTTGGTGAGCTTTTCTCCTTTGCCAAGATAATCCAACCACCTGACATGTGTATTTTAACACTAATATACCCATCCATTAAAAAAATGAATTTAATATATGTCAATCTAGCAAACCAGGCAACTAAAACCAACTTTATAAACAACTAGGTTCAATGATAAGATAGCTAACATTAGACTATAACTGGCAATGGAAATGGCACTGAGATACAAATTACATTAGTACACAGATCATACACTTAACATGAGCTAGCTAGCTAACAGTACGCTTTAACTTGGATGAGCGCTTCTCTCCCTCTGTCATGGATGCCGTGGTTGCCCTTGGTTTTAAGATGTAATCCGGAGATGGGTGTTTTATACAACAGCCTTCTGTGTTCTCTTTTCGACTCCCTCATATTTGCAATCAAACTCTGCTTCCACCAGGCATTCCACTGATTTCAAAACTTGGTCCCCCAGAAAGTGGAGAGCAAGAGTTGTGGAGTTCATGATATCTTTAAAAAGAACAGCATTAGAAATGATTACCTACACATACTAAGCAGCTCATGTTATAGACAGAAGCAAGCTACATGGCAGACCAATCCAAACTCCTCTCTCGGCATGTCTAGCCCATCCATTATCTCAGCCAATCATGGCTAGTGGGAAGGTTCCTGTATTTTTCCGTGGCTAAACCAACTAGACTCATAATTGTAACTATTTGCAGATGTGATACAAGTTTATTATTAAGGCACATGAAAGTTCACATTCCAGAAGGCATTTCTACCAAAACTTTTTTTTTTCTTTTTCGTTCAAATGCCTCTCCTGTGAAGAAGTGACGTACGACACATGCCTAATTTCTTGAAACGAGTCACATTTTATGCCGTGAAGGGTAGATACACGGAGTATCCAAGTAAGCCTAAAGAGCTTGTTTTACAATGCATCCCTTCCCCTTTTACTCTCACACCCCTTCCTGTCTTTGTCTCTATAAACCTCGTGTTCAATCTTTTTTCTCTGCCGAATCTTGCCCTCTTTTGCTCGTCTTCGACTCCATCCCCCTCAAGGTCTGTCTCCATCGCTCTGAGTCTATCTTCATCTCAAGGCCTCCTCTATCTAGCGTCTTTCATCCTCCCCTTCTCTCACACTCAGGGTCCTACTTTCTGTAATTTCCGTTTCAGTGTGGGTGTTCAGTCAGCCACAGGCAATGAGTCACTCTGAAAGTGAAGTGTTTGAATGGTCAGTGTTAGTGCATGCAGAGAACACTGTGGGAATGGTGTGGATAGACCTTGATGCTAACTGTGTCTGTATGCGTGGCTTTAGGCCTATGTTTCTTGGAATTATTTGGGTGTTTTGTGTGTAAGCATTTTGGCGACTGATTTTGTGTGTGTCGGTAATTGCAATGAGAATCGGCTGTCTAAGTAGTCAAGCAGCCTACTGGATGACCCTCAAGAATGTGCACTTCTCAGTGCAAGATCTCTGAATGTAGGACTGCAAGATCTCTAACAGAAGTACTTCTCAGCAGTTTGCTGCTCTATTGATTGTTATCTTATTGTGTAGAAAGAGACCTTGCCAATGGAAGTCAGGGCAGAACATATGGGTCAAAAAGTGCTCGGTGGGAACAGGTCTGAGTGCTGATATCTGGGGTCTGTGCTTAGTTGGCTGGGAGACAGGAGGCTGTCAAGACCTTTGTCCTTCAGTAAGAGTGTCAGGAAGGGAAACGTCACTATTAGGCTAATCAACACATTTGAGGATAGAAAGGAATCAGGTTGAAATAAATCCCCTCCCGCTCTGCCTTTCTACCTCCATTTTCTCCGCTTTCTTATCTCTCTCTCGCCGTCTGTGGGCATGTTTCTCTTAGCAGCGCTGCTCTGTCGTTCTTTCGTCAGTTCATTGCAAACACAATGGTACCAAAATAGCTGGAGAAAGGTGTGGTTATGGCAAACGAATGCTACTGACTCGGGAGATAGTAGGGGGAGCCAGAATGTGCTGCCCGTACCTTTGGAAAGAGGCAGAGACGGAATGAGAGCGCCTGTGTATCTCTTTTTGTACTTTTGTGGTCTGTTTGGGTTGGTGTGTGTGTCGTTATGGGTTGTGTGGTGTATTTTCTGACTGAGGGAGAGGGATTTTTGCCAGAAACTTCTAAGATGGACCAAATGGAGAGGAAGCGTGCGAGAGAGAGACAGTGAGAAGGGCCCAGATTTAAGGAGAGAGAAGGATTGCGAAGGGGAAGAGTGCTGACCGGAGCCTTGGCCCTGAGACACTGGTGAAGTGTTTTGCTTTGCTCTTTAGGATGAGGGTACACACACACACACACACACCAGGTTTTTTTCCTGGATCAATAAGAGGCTTAAGTGGTTGGCCGGCCCATCGGTGCAGCTTGATACATTTTTGGGGGGATCATTTTAGAGGTGGTGTAGATTCTTTTTTTTGGTAAGCATTTCACTGTAAGGTCTACACCTGTTGTATTTTGCGCACGTGACAAACTTTGATTTGATAGCTAACACAATGTGCCATTGGAACACAGGAGTGATAGTTGCTGATAATGTAGATATTCCATAAAAAATCTGCCATTTCCAGCTACAATAGTCATTTACAACATTAACAATGTCTACACTGTATTTATGATCAATTTGATGTCATTTTAAATGGCAAAAAATGTGTTTCTTTCAAAAACAAGGACATTTCTAAGTGACCCCAAACTTTTGAATGGTAGTGTATTCACCCAACAGACTCCTCTTTCCCGCATCTCTGGCGCCATTTATATTAAGCGAGCCTACCCGAAGAGTCTCCATAAGAATTGGGAGAAAAGCCCATATATATATATATATATATACACTCTCTCACACACACACACACACACACACCCACACAGTGGGGCAAAAAAGTATTTAGTCAGCCACCAATTGTGCAAGTTCTCCCACTTAAAAAGATGAGAGGCCTGTAATTTTCATCGTAGGTACACTTCAACTATGACAGACAAAATGAGTTTTTTTTATATATTTTTAATGAATTTATTTGCAAATTATTGTGGAAAATAAGTATTTGGTCACCTACAAACAAGCAAGATTTCTGGCTCTCACAGACCTGTAACTTCTTCTTTAAGAGGCTCCTCTGTCCTCCACTCGTTACCTGTATTAATGGCACCTGTTTGAACTTGTTATCAGTATAAAAGACACCTGTCCACAACCTCAAACAGTCACACTCCAAACTCCACTATGGCCAAGACCAAAGAGCTGTCAAAGGACACCAGAAACAAAATTGTAGACCTGCACCAGGCTGGGAAGACTGAATCCGCAATAGGTAAGCAGCTTGGTTTGAAGAAATCAACTGTGGGAGCAATTATTAGGAAATGGAAGACATACAAGACCACTGATAATCTCCCTCGATCTGGGGCTCCACGCAAGATCTCACCACGTGGGGTCAAAATGATCACAAGAGCGGTGAGCAAAAATCCCAGAACCACACGGGGGGACCTAGTGAATGACCTGCAGAGAGCTGGGACCAAAGTAACAAAGCCTACCATCAGCAAGGGCATTGAAGATGAAACGTGGCTGGGTCTTTAAGCATGACAATGATCCAAAACACACCGCCCGGGCAACGACGGAGTGGCTTCGTAAGAAGCATTTCAAGGTCCTGGAGTGGCCTAGCCAGTCTCCAGATCTCAACCCCATAGAAAATCTTTGGAGGGAGTTGAAAGTCCGTGTTGCCCAGCAACAGCCCCAAAACATCACTGCTCTAGAGGAGATCTGCATGGAGGAATGGGCCAAAATACCAGCAACAGTGTGTGAAAACCTTGTGTAGACTTACAGAAAACGTTTGACCTCTGTCATTGCCAACAAAGGGTATATAACAAAGTATTGAGAAACTTTTGTTATTGATCAAATACTTATTTTCCACCATAATTTGCAAATAAATTCATTAAAAATCCTACAATGTGATTTTCTGGATTTGTTTTTTTCATTTTGTCTGTCATAGTTGAAGTGTACCTATGATGAAAATTACAGGCCTCATCTTTTTAAGTGGGAGAACTTGCACAATTGGCTGCTGACTAAATACTTTTTTGCCCCACTGTATATGCAATAGTTTGGGCCGCCTGGCTCGTTGCGACCTGTGAACTAATTTGCCAGAATTTTGCATAATTATGACATTGAAGGTTGTGCAATGTATCAGCAATATTTAGACTTAGGGTTGCCACCCGTTTGATAAGATACAGGACGGTTCCGTATTTCACTGGAAGAATAAACATTTTGTTTATATTTGACCATATTAATGACCTAAGGCTCATATTCCTGTGTGTTATTATATTATAATTAAGTTTGATTTGATAGAGCAGTCTGACTGAGCGGTGGTTGGCAGCAGCAGGCTCGTAAGCATTCATTCAAACAGCACTTTACTGCGTTTGCCAGCAGCTCTTGAAGCATTGCGCTGTTTATGACTTCAAGCCTATCAACTCCCGAGATTAGGCTGGCAATACTATAGTGCCTAGAAGAACATCCAATAGTCAAAGGTATATGAAATACAAATGGTATAGAGAGAAATAGTCCTATAATGCCGATTTAATAACTACAACGTAAACCTTCTTACCTGGTAATATTGAAGACTCATGTTAAAAGGAACCACCAGCTTTCATATGTTCTCATGTTCTGAGCAAGGAACTTAAACGTTAGAATTTTTACATGGCAAATATTGCACTTTTACTTTCTTCTCCAACACTGTTTTTGCATTATTTAAAACAAACTGAACATGTTTCATTATTTATTTGGCACTAAATAGATTTTATTGGTATTATATGAAGTTAAAATAAGTGTTAATTTGGTATTGTTGTAATTGTCATTTTATTTATTTATTTATATATATATATATATATATATATATATATATATATACAGTGGGGAGAACAAGTATTTGATACACTGCCGATTTTGCAGGTTTTCCTACTTACAAAGCATGTAGAGGTCTGTAATTTTTATCATAGGTACACTTCAACTATGAGAGACGGAATCTAAAACAAAAATCCAGAAAATCACATTGTATGATTTTTAAGTAATTAATTTGCATTTTATTGCATGACATAAGTATTTGATACATCAGAAAAGCAGAACTTAATATTTGGTACAGAAACCTTTGTTTGCAATTACAGAGATCATACGTTTCCTGTAGTTCTTGACTAGGTTTGCACACACTGCAGCAGGGATTTTGGCCCTCTCCTCCCTACAGATCTTCTCCAGATCCTTCAGGTTTCGGGGCTGTCGCTGGGCAATACGGAGTTTCAGCTCCCTCCAAAGATTTTCTATTGGGTTCAGGTCTGGAGACTGGCTAGGCCACTCCAGGACCTTGAGATGCTTCTTACGGAGCCACTCCTTAGTTGCCATGGCTGTGTGCTTCGTGTCGTTGTCATGCTGGAAGACCCAGCCACGACCCATCTTCAATGCTCTTACTGAGGGAAGGAGGTTGTTGGCCAAGATCTCGCGATACATGGCCCCATCCATCCTCCCCTCAATACGGTGCAGTCGTCCTGTCCCCTTTGCAGAAAAGCATCCCCAAAGAATGATGTTTCCACCTCCATGCTTCACGGTTGGGATGGTGTTCTTGGGGTTGTACTCATACTTCTTCTTCCTCCAAACACGGCGAGTGGAGTTAGACCAAAAAGCTCTATTTTTGTCTCATCAGACCACATGACCTTCTCCCATTCCTCCTCTGGATCATCCAGATGGTCATTGGCAAACTTCAGACAGGCCTGGACATGCACTGGCTTAAGCAGGGGGACCTTGCGTGCGCTGCAGGATTTTAATCCATGACGGCGTAGTGTGTTACTAATGGTTTTCTTTGAGACTGTGGTCCCAGCTCTCTTCAGGTCATTGACCAGGTTCTGCCGTGTAGTTCTGGGGTGATCCCTCACCTTCCTCATGATCATTGATGCCCCACGAGGTGAAATCTTGCATGGAGCCCCAGACCGAGGGTGATTGACCGTCATCTTGAACTTCTTCCATTTTCTAATAATTGCGCCAACAGTTGTTGCCTTCTCACCAAGCTGCTTGCCTATTGTCCTGTAGCCCATCCCAGCCTTGTGCAGGTCTACAATTGTATCCCTGATGTCCTTACACAGCTCTCTGGTCTTGGCCATTGTGGAGAGGTTGGAGTCTGTTTGATTGAGTGTGTGGACAGGTGTCTTTTATACAGGTAACGAGTTCAAACAGGTGCAGTTAATACAGGTAATGAGTGAAGAACAGGAGGGCTTCTTAAAGAAAAACTAACAGGTCTGTGAGAGCCGGAATTCTTACTGGTTGGTAGGTGATCAAATACTTATGTCATGCAATAAAATGCAAATTAATTACTTAAAAATCATACAATGTGATTTTCTGGATTTTTGTTTTAGATTCCGTCTCTCACAGTTGAAGTGTACCTATGATAAAAATTACAGACCTCTACATGCTTTGTAAGTAGGAAAACCTGCAAAATCGGCAGTGTATCAAATACTTGTTCTCCCCACTGTATATATATATAAAAAAATTCGATTTTATTTATTTTTTCCCGTTTAAAAAAAAAATCGGTATCGCTGTTGAAAAATCATAATCGGTCGACCTCTACTAGACATCTTACGAATTCAATCTGGGGTGCCAGAGTACGCTCTGGGCATTCGGAAATGCCTTTTGGCAAACTCCAAACGGGCTCTCATGTGCCTTTTCCTGAGGAGTGGCTTCTGTCTGGCCACTCTACCATGAAGGCCTGATTGATGGAGTGCTGCGGAGATGGTTGTTTTTCTGGAAGTTTCATCCATCTCCAGAGGAACTCTGGAGCTCTGTCAGAGTGACCATCTGGTTCTTCAAATTGTATTGGTCACATACACGTGTTTAGCAGATGTTATTGCGGGTGTAGCGAAATGCTTGTGCTTCTAGCTACGACAGTGCAGTAATATCTAACAGTTTCACAATACATACCCCAAAAACATGTAAATATAAGTTAGGAATGGATTAATAATATATATACATATGTCAGTGCTGCATTGGACTAAGGTACAGTGGCATAGCAGAGTACAGTTTACACATATGAGATGAGTAATGCAAGATACGGAGACATTATTAGTGACTAGTGATCCATTTCCTTGAGGTGGCCTGTGATTTTAATCTATGTCTATAGGCAGCAGCCTCTGATGTGCTGGAGAATGCTGTTTAACTGTCAGTGGTGTAGTATAGAATACAATACATATGAAATGAGTGATGCAATATGTAAACAATTTTAAAAGTGACTAAGATACTGTAGAATAATGTGGAGTGCAGTTTATACATATGAGATGGGTAATGCTAGACACGGACCATTGTTAAAGTGGCTAGTGGTCTATTTCTAAAAGTGGCCAGTGATTCCTAATCTATGTCTATATGCAGCCGCCTCTAATGTGCTAGTGATGGCTATTTAACAGTCTGATGGCCTTGAGATGGAAGCTGTTTTTCAGTCTCGGGCCCAGCTTTGATGCACCTGTACTGACCTCACCTTCTGGATGATAGCGGGGTGAACAGGCAGTGGCTTGGGTGGTTGTTGTGCTTGATGATCTTTTTGACCTTCCTGTGACATCGGGTGCTGTAGGTGTCCAGGAGGGCAGGAAGTTTGCCCCCGCACCAACTTCTGGAGAGCTTTGCGGTTGTGGGCGCTGCAGTTGCCGTACCAGGAGGTGATACAGCCCGACAGGATGCTCTCAATTGTGCATCTGTAAAAGTTTGAGGGTTTTAAGCCAAGTTTCTTTAGCCTCGTGAGGTTGAAGAGGCGCTGTTGCGCCTTCACCACACTGTCTGTGTGGGTGGACCATTTCAGTTTGTCAGTGATGTGTAAACTGAGGAACTTGAAGCTTTCCACCTTCTCCACAGCGGTCCCATTGATGTGGATGGGGGGTACTCCCTCTGCTGTTTCCTGAAGTCCACGATCATCTCCTTTTAGTTTTGTTGACGTTGAGTGTGAGGTTATTTTCCTGGCACCACACTCCCAGGGCCCTCACCTCCTCCCCGTAGGCTGTCTCGTTGTTAGTAATCAAGCCTACTACTGTTGTCGTCTGCATACTTGATGATTGAGTTGGAGGTGTGCTTGGCCACGCAGTCATGGGTGAACAGGGAGTACAGGAGGGGGCTGAGCATGCACCCCTTTGGGGCCCCAGTGTTGAGGATCAGTGAAGTGGAGGTGTTGTTTCCTACCTTCACCACATGGGGGCAACCCGTCAGGAAGTCCAGGACCCAGTTGAACACGGCGGGGGTCAAACCCAGGGCCTCAAGCTTGATGATGAGGTTGAAAGGTACTATTGTGTTGAATGCTGAGCTATAGTCAATGAACAGCATTCTTACATAGGTATGCCTCCTACCCAGATGGGACAGGGCAGTGTGGTGGCGATTGCATCGTCTGTGGATCTAAGACGTCGGTGTCTGCCATGTGGCTGGTTTTCCCTTTATAATCTGTGATTGTCTGTAGACCCTGCCACATACGTCTAGTTTCTGAGCCGTTGAACTGGGACTCAACTTTGTCCCTATACCGACGTTTAGCCTGCTTGATTGCTTTGCGGAGGGAATAACTACACTGTTTGTATTCTTCCATATTCCCAGTCTTCTAGCCCTGGTTAAATGCGGTGGTTCGCACTTTCAGTTTTGCGGGAATGCTCCCTTTTATCCACGGTTTCTGTTTGGGGTAGGTTTTAATAGTCACAGTGGGTACAACATCTCCTATGCACTTCCTGAAACTCATTCAACATATCGATATTTGTCGATATTGTTTTCTGAAGCTCTGAACATATCCCAGTCCGTATGATCAAAACAATCTTGAAGCATGGATTCCAATTGGTCAGACCAGCGTTGACTAGTCCTCATATAAGGGCCTCCCCCACCTTCCTGTTTGAGTTTCTGCCTATAGGAGGGGAGGAGCAAGATGGATTTGTTGTCCGATTTGCCGAATGGAGGACCTTCTATGCATTCTGGAAGGTACTATAGCAATGGTTGGGGTTTTAGCAGTGCCAACAGAGATGGCAGCATCGCGACTAGTTCTTAAGGTTCTTGGTCACCTCCCTGACCAAGGCCCTTCTCCCCCTATTACTCAGTTTGGCCGGGTGGCCAGCTCTAGGAAGTCTTGGTGGTTCCAAGCTTTTTCCATTTAAGAATGATTGAGGCCACTGTGTTCTTGGACATTTTTTGGTACCCTTCCCCAGATCTGTGCCTCGACACAATCCGGATTTTGGAGCTCTACGGACAATTCCTTCGACCTCATTGTTTTGCTCTGACATGCACTGTCAACTGAGACCTTCATATAGACAGGTGTGTGCCTTTCCAAATCATGTCCAATCAATTGAATTTACCACAGGTGGACTCCAATCAAGTTGTAGAAACATCTCAAGGATGATCAATGGAAACAAGATGCACCTGAGCTCAATTTCGGAGTCTGAATACCTTTGTAAATAAAGTATTTCTGTTTTTATTTTTAATATATTTGCAAAAATGTATAAAAAACACAGTTTTTGCTTTTTCATAATGGGGTATTGTGTGTAGATTAAGGAAAACATTTAATTTAATTCATTTTAGAATAAGGCTGTAACATTGTGTAGGCTAGGCTACCTAGGCCTTTTTAATCCCAAATTGACTGGAATTAATCCAACACGATGCAACCCTACATACAGCAAGCTCAGCCCTGTTAGTGTTTGTCCAATAGCATTTGTCTGTTTGTGTAAAGGGTTTTCATCCTCTCTAGGGCCAAGAGTTTTTTATTTTTTATTAACCTCTCTAGGCTAGATGGGACGCTACCGTCCCACCTGACCAACATCCAGTGAAAGTGCAGGGCGCCAAATTCAAACTACAGAATTGTAAATATTTAACATTCTTGAAAATACACATGCAATATGTCGAAATAAATCTTAACTTGTTAATCCAGCCACGGTGTCAGATTTCAAAGGCTTTACGGTGAAAGCAAACCATGCAATTATCTGAGGACAGCACCCCATCAAACAAACACAGACAATCATATTTCATCCCGCGACACAAATCTCAGAAATAACGTATAATTCATGCCTTTGAAGAGCTTCTTCTGTTGGCACTCCAATATGTCCCATAAACATCACAAATGGTCCTTTTGTTCAATTAATTCCGTCGTTATAACTCCAAAATGTCAATTTATTTGGCGCGTTTGATCCAGAAAAACACTGGTTCCAACTCACGCAACATGACTACAAAATATCTATTAAGTTACCTGTAATCTTTGTCCAAACATTTCAAACAACTTTCCTAATACAGCTTTAGGTATTCTTTTACGTAAATAATCGATAAAATTTAAGACGGGATAAACTGCGTTAAATAGCAGATTTAAAACAAAGTTGAGCGAGCTTTCAGGTCGCGCGCCCCAACCACAACAGTACACTAGACTCGACCCTCGTTCTGAACAACCCTACTTCTTCATTTCTCAAAGGATAAACATCAACCAATTTCTAAAGACTGTTGACATCCAGTGGAAGCGAAAGGAACTGCAAGCAAGTGCCTTAGAAAGCTAGATCCACATAGAAAACCCATTTAAAAAGAGTGACCTCAAAAACTAAAAATCCTGGATGGTTTGTCCTTGGGGTTTTGCCTGCCAAATAAGTTCTGTTATACTCAGACATCATTCAAACAGTTTTAGAAACTTCAGAGTGTTTTTTCTATCCAAATCTACTAATAATATCCATATCCTAGCTTCTGGGCCTGAGTAGCAGGCAGTTTACTTTGGGCAGACTTTTCATCCGGATGTGAAAATACCACCCCCTAGCCTAGAGGTAAATTTTTTATTTTTTTTACCATATGACCTGATTAGAAAAAATAATCTGTTCCCATCATAGCCCATATGAAACAGAGATTTTTTTTTTGATTTATTACTATTTCATAGGCTACAACTACGGTCTGGAGTTAGGTTAGCCTACTACCAGATAAAGAAAAACTCTATGCCCCAGGAACAATTTCTCCCCCCCCACCACTCTGGGACATGTGGTGCCACCTCTGAAATCACCACACAAAAACAACTAAAGTGTGATCTGTTTTTAGTGGTGGAGATGGGCTTCCATAGTTTTAGGAGGCTCGGTGCAGCCGGCAGCTACTGCGACAATTTAAGGATGTAATTTCAGAATGTCTCAGACATTGTAGCAAATCTCTAGATTACTTTTAGCTGGATCCACTAGCTAGCCGAACCTTTTTAACCTACTTCCTACGAAAAACTAAAGCAGGAATTGGGGGCTGAGCCTGTGATTGGCTGACCAGGGAACACATGACACTAGCCAGGTGAGCATTGCCCCTAGCAAGATAGTTGTGAATTGCCCTCTGTAGTTGGAATAGTCAGGGGGTGGCATCAGCGCTCACCTACAGTGCTTTCAAAAGTATCTCATTTATGTAATCATTCACACCCCTGAGTCAATACATGTTAAAATCACCTTTGGCAGCGA
The DNA here is from genome assembly GCF_045679555.1 of Salvelinus alpinus. NCBI lineage: Eukaryota > Metazoa > Chordata > Actinopteri > Salmoniformes > Salmonidae > Salvelinus > Salvelinus alpinus. Next base: position 25,059,958 of record NC_092099.1, on the reverse strand, counting down.
TTACAGCTGTAACTCTTTCTGGCTAAGTCAGAGTTTTGCACGCCTGGATTGTACAACATTTGCACATTATTCTTTTGAAAATTTCAGCTCTATCAAGTTGGTTTTTGATCATTGCCAGGCACCCATTTTCAAGTCTTGCCATAGATTTTCAAGTCGTTTCAGTCAAACCTGTAACTAGACAACTCGAACATTCAATGTAGTCTTGGTAAGCAACTCCAGTGTACATTTGGCCTGTGTTTTAGGTTATTGTCCTGTTTTAGATTATTGTCCAGGTTTTCCTCTAGGATTTTGCCTGTCCTTAGCTCAATTCCATTTATTTTATCCTAAACTCATTAGCACTGTTCCCTCTAATTTTTACTGGCACTGAGCAGATTTCAGGTCTGCTGAGCGCACACTTGACCATTGTGAAAGTGATGTGCAACTTCCAGCAGGTGTTTACTGTCGACACTGAGGCTGTACCCGCTTTAAGTTAGTTTTAACAGTGGCCAAGTAGGCTACTGTAGCTATTTGATCATAATGTATGCCTACCAGAGTGGCCTACCACCAAAAGCAATGGAGAAAATCCATTCAATAACATTTTAACATGGAAATAGCTGTTCTATCGTTCAGCCTACAGTAACAGCCAATGTGTGGTGTTCAAAGGAGGCCTACATTCCATGAGACTTTTGAAACAGACACGCAGGGCTTGACATGAACCTGTTTATTCACTGGTCCTTCACACAAGGTGACTGAGTACTGTTGTGGTGTTTGATGCAAGAAACCACTTCAAAATAAAATGCTTTATTATTCTCATACCATTACAGAGAATCAGACAAATGATACTACCATCTGCCTATTGGCTCCTTAGCTTATTCACGCCTGTCTCAAAATACAACACTGCCTCTTTATGATAAAGCTTTTTACTTGACTCGCTTTACAAAGAAGTCTAGAATCAAATTTTATTTCTCGTGAGCCGAATACAACAGGTGTCGACCTTACAGTGAAATGTTTACATACATACAAGCCCTTAACCAACAATGCAGTTTTAAGAAAAATAAGTGTTTAAATAATTAAAGAGCAGCAGTAAAATAACAGTAGTGAGGCTATATACAGGGGATACTGCTACAGAGTCAATGTGCAGTGGCACAGGTTAATTGAGGTAATATGTATATGTAGGTAGAGTTATTAAAGTGACTATGCATAGATAATAAACAGAGTAGCAGCAGTGTAAAATAGGGAGGGGGAACAATGCAAATAGTCTGGGTAGCCATTTGATTAGCTGTTCAGGAGTCTTATGGCTTGGGGGTAGAAGTTAAGAAGCTTTTTGGACCTAGACTTGGCGCTCCGTTAGTGCTTGCCGTGTGGTAGCTGAGAGCACAGTCTCTGACTAGGGTTGCTGGAGTCTTTGATCATCTTTAGGGCCTTCCTCTGACACCGCCTGGTATAGAGGTCCAGTATGGCAGGAAGCTTGGCCCCGGTGATGTACTGGGCCATGCGCACTACCCTCTAGTGCCTTGCGGTCGGAGGCCGAGCAGTTGCCATACCAGGCAGTGATGCAACCAGTCAGGATGCTATCGATGGTGCAGCTGTAGAAATCTTGCCAAATCTTTTCAGTCTCCTGAGTGGGAATAGGCTTTGTTGTGCCCTCTTCACGACTGACTTGGTGTGTATTGGACCATGATAGTTAGTTGTTGATGTGGACACCAAGGAACTTGAAGCTTTCAACCTGCTCCACTACAGCCCCGTCGATGAGAATGGGGGCGTGCTCGGACCTCCTTTTCCTGTAGTCCACAATCATCTCTTTTGTCTTGATCACGTTGAGGGAGAGGTTGTTATCCTGGCACCACACGGCCAGGTTGCTGACGACCTCTCTATAGGCTGTCTCATCGTTGTCGGTGATCAGGCCTACCACTGTTGTCATCGGCAAACTTAACGATGGTGTTGGAGTAGTGCCTGGCCGTGCAGTCATGAGTGAACAGGGTTGTCAGGAATAGCTGATGCTCTCATAAATGCTTCAGCGTTGCTTGTCTCGACGCGGGCATAGAAGTAATTTAGCTCGTTGGGGTATGTACGTACAGTCACTGTGGGGACGAAGCCAGTGACTGATGTGGTGTACTCCTCAATGCCATTGGAAGAATCCCGGAACATATTCCAGTCTCAGCTAGAAAAACATTCCTGTAGCTTAGCATCGTGTAATCTGACCAGTTCTTTATTGACCGAGTCACTGGTGCTTCCTGCTTTAATGTTTGCTTGTCGACTTACCAACCTGAGGATCATTGACGTCATGATTTTTCAGTTGTCTTGAAAGCACCATAAGTCAGTCGAGTGAACTATCCCTTGTTATAACATCTTTGGTCTGACAGACGCTTATGTGACAACCAGAATGCATTGTATATCAACAATCATGGTGCCACACATAGCCGGTAAATAGCTTAGCATTAGCTCATCATAATCATTACAACATTCAAAAAAGTGTTTTACACGTGTCCTGTGTCCACTGCAATCTATGCAAGAATCGGAATGCATGTTTTGTCACCAGTACTTGAAAAGGTGAATAAAACAGTAAATGCATTATGATCCATACGTGTGTGCTACAGCAGAAACGACAACACGATATACAGAAAATAAGCCACTTACTTTGATAGGAATGCACATGTGTTCAAAGTCCAATTTGTAAGGAAAACAACCCTGAAGGCAATGCGGGCTTCAGCCAGAAAATGTGCTGGGGGAAAACGTTTGTTCAAGGCCTGTTCTGCCTAGAGATGCGCAATGTCTTCATACTTGATCTGGGGAAACACTAGGGAAATGCTTAGCCTCTCATTGAAGAGAAGTTTTCCATCTCCAGTAAAGCCTCAAACGTAAATTGTCCAACGGTGAAATGGGCAACTTATGTAAATTAACGAGAAGGTGGAACACACCTCAATTCAAACTGTTAGAAAATATTTTGAAATTGAGAAGTTAAAACGGCCTATAGATAATTAGCAGGCAGTGTGCCTTGGTTTGAGGGCAGCACAGCAGGTAACTATCCTGTTGCATAACAATCATATTTTGGAACAGTGAGAGCGTTCTGACATCACGCGCATGAGAACTCACACAGGAGTGACGGTTAGAGATATTTTTGGAACTCGTGCATGAAAAGGTTCAAATCAAGTTAAACATTATTATTGCACACAGTCCATGCAACTTATTTGACTTGTTAAGAAGTTTTTACTCCTGAACTTATTTAGGCTTGCCATAACGAAGAGGTTGAATACGTATTGACTGAAGACATTTCAGCTTTTTATTAATTTCAAAAAATATAATTCCATTTTGCCATGGGGTTGTGTGTGTAGACCAGTGACACACTTTCTATTCAATCCATTTTGAAATTCAGGATGTAACACAACAAAATGTAGAGAAAGTCAAGGGGTGTGAATACTTTCTGAAGGCACTGTACTTTATATCTGGTTTAAGTCGTTTTAAGTTTAGACTGAGTTTTTCAACCCCAAATGTGTTTTTAAATTTTTATACACACTGGTCTCAACTCTGGATAAACAAGAACAAGTGTCCACAGTCCCTCAGCCTAACTAACGCTCCATTTTCTCATGATCTTCCTCTTCCCAGGTTGTCTGCTCTTCATTAATCCCTCCCGTTCCCATTCGCCTCTGCGAATGGACTACTGTGCACTAACGGGACAATTGTCACAGTTTTAGGGTTTCTCTTGTTCCCTATTGACTACTGTGCTGACCACATGGGCAGCATTAGACACACACACACCACTTTCCTTTTAATGCTGCTGCCTGACTGAACTGTCGACATGTTTCCTACTGCTCTCTTTCTGTGTCTTATTTAGCCTGTCTCTGATCTTACACAATCAGCAATATGGAACTACCTTGCCTCATAGTGATGTAGTAATTTCCTCTGTCACTCATGGTCATGCCTGGGTGAGGTTCATTTTATAGTGCACAATTCCATTGGCTGGTGTAGCATTTGTTTGTGGATGAAGGGAGATGTAAGATGGGGACAGAGAGCAGGGTGAGAAGTGTAGAAGGAGCAGGGACTGATGGAGGGATACTGAGTGTGTTTGTGTGTGCGCCAGCCTTGGAAAGGGCAAAGGATTTTGGCATGGTGACACGAGAGGGCATTACTGGCACATGCCAACCATGTCACATGGGGGGGATTAGAGGGAGAGATGGAGTGAGTGCGAAGTAGAGCTGGGACAATATACCGAAAAAAAATAAAAAATAACGGTTCTGCAGATGTCTTTGTTCGAAAACCATTATTCGGTCAACAGTAATAGCCTATGCATTATGCTGATTCCTGCTATAAAATGATCTGCCTGTCTTCATTTCACTGTTGGCTGCTTTGTGAGCGAGCCACTCACTTCCTCTTACCACTGTGTGCACGGAGGAGGGGGAGAGATTCTGAGAAGCGTAACCATTTGACCATTGCTCGACGTTTTCAAAACAACTACTGAGAAAGATGGGCATGTGAGAGTAGGGCAAAATATCATGTCACAGTATTTTTGTTGTTGACTATTTTATGTTTTTGAATAATAAAAGTTCTGAATTTGTTTTTTAGTAGTGCGTGAATGTTTTAAACTGTTCAATTCAACCCCAAAATTTTCTGCACTCATTTGTGAATTTCCACACTGCCACATAAATTCACTCTGGCTATCTACTCCGATTTTCAGAGCACTCTTGTCTGAGTGTACCAGAGCGCACAATAACTTATGAATTTACAAACGCACAACCTGGTTGGATATGACCGGTGTCGGTAAAAAAACATCATTAAATTATAACATCACAGTTAGTCACCAATGCTCTAGATAACAGTTCATATTTAAGGTGAAAACCAGAGGGAGGTGGTAAGCAGTTGGAGTACGTGGTAAGTAAAATGGTCCGTGAGTTGTTCTCTCATTTTGTCTGGAAGTAGCTAGCCAACTTTAGCCAGTTAGCTTGGGTGCTTGGCTGCCCTTGTTAGGTCAGAACACTCAGATCAACCCTACTCCTCGGCCAGAGTGTCCAGTGTGTGCTCTGAACGCTCCGAGAGCAAAATGCTTTGAATTTACGCACTCTGGCATTCCAGAGTGAATATACAAACACACCCTTGGGTGAACTGTTGTTGTCATGGAAATAGAACGTTAATTCTACACTTAGAATATAAATATATAGTGGGCACTTAAGTGTTTGACATGATAATGAATCAAAATGCCAGGGAGAAGTTATTGTGACAGGTTATGAAGCAAAGTAAGGGTGTGTTTCCTAGGGGACCCTATAATCTTTAGCTACATGAACTTTATCTTCAAGTAGCCAACATATTCATGCTTCGCCTATTCCTCTTTTGATTTAGAAGATACCGTAGCACAAACATGCTGATTTAGGCCTACGCCAGCACTGGTTTCAGGCTGTATTAGCTAGATACGTTTGCTCTGACTCAGTACATTTATTAGCTAACATGATTTAGCTAAGACTTGCTAAGAAAATACAAAATAGCTGTTTGCAGATGTAAGAAACAAACTAGTGTATTTATAGAAGCTAGTGGATTTATATTAAGAAGCGAAGTGGAAACAGCATTGTTGTCATCAACATTATTGCTTGACATTGACTATGTAGACTGAACACAAGTGTCTCCTTCTCAAGCAACAACATGCAGTCCTTGAGTGACGGGACGGGGCTAGGTCTGTGTGGAAAGCGGCATCGAGAGAGTGATGACTAACGTAGCAGAGTGAATAATAAAAATGGACGTTACACACGGCATATCACATTTAACAAATCTAACATTAAAATACCATTAAAGGTAAAGTAGAAACCCAAATCGGTCCGTGCATCAATACTGGTAGATTGTAAAATACGGTATACCGCCCAGTCCTAGGTGAGAGAAAGATTTAGGGCTGTGGTTTAAGCTCTGTCAGGAGTCTTGTTCTTGGAGGCTGAAACAGTAGAGGTTAGAGGTCGACCGATTTATGATTTTTCAACGCCGATACCAATACCGATTATTGGAGGACCAAAAAAGCCAATACCGATTTAATCGGCCAACTTTCTTTTTATTAAAAAAAATATATATATTTGTAATAATGACAATTACAACAATACTGAATGAACACTTATTTTAACTTAATATAATACATCAATAAAATCAATTTAGCCTCAAATAAATAATGAAACCTGTTCAATTTGGTTTAAATAATGCACAAAGTGTTGGAGAAGAAAGTTAAAGTGCAATATGTGCCATGTAAAAAGGTTAATGTTTAAGTTCCTTGCTCAGAACATGAGAACATATGAAAGCTGGTGGTTCTTTTTAACATGAGTCTTCAATATTCCCAGGTAAGAAGTTTTAGGTTGTAGTTATTATAGGACTATTTCTCTCTATGATTTGTATTTCATATACCTTTGACTATTGGATGTTCTAATAGGCACTTTAGTATTGCCAGTGTAACAGTATAGCTTCCATCCCTCTCCTCGCCGCTACCTGGGCTCGAACCAGGAACACATCGACAACAGCCACCCTCGAAGCAGCGTTACCCATGCAGAGCAAGGGGAACAACTACTCCAAGTCTCAGAGCGAGTGACGTTTGAAACGCTATTAGCGTGCACCCCGCTAACTAGCTAGCCATTTCACATCGGTTACACCAGCCTAATCTCGGGAGTTGATAGGCTTGAAGTCATAAACAGCGCAATGCTTGAAGCATTGCGAAGAGCTGCTGGCAAAATGCACGAAAGTGCTGTTTGAATGAATGCTTACGAGCCTGCTGGTGCCTACAATCGCTCAGTCAATCATAATTCTAACATAATAACACACAGAAATACGAGCCTTAGGTCATTAATATGGTCGAATCCGGAAACTATCATCTCGAAAACAAAACATTTATTCTTCCAGTGAAATACGGAACCGTTCCGTATTTTATCTAACTGGTGGCATCCATCAATCCAGTCCATCCATCCATCAACTGTTGCCTATACCCTGACTCTGCGTGCAATGAGCGCAAGAGAAGTGACACAATTTCACCTGGTTAATATTGCCTGCTAACCTGGATTTCTTTTAGCTAAATATGCAGGTTTAAAAAATATATACTTCTGTGTATTGATTTTAAGAAAGGCATTGATGTTTATGGTTAGGTACACGTTGGCGCAACGACAGTCCTTTTTCGCGAATGCGCACTGCATCGATTATATGCAACGCAGGACACGCTAGATAAACTAGTAATATCATCAACCATGTGTAGTTATAACTAGTGATTTTATGATTGATTGTTTTTTATAAGATAAGTTTAATGCTAGCTAGCAACTTACCTTGGCTTCTTACTGCATTCGCGTAACAGGCGGGCTCCTCGTGAGGCAGGTGGTTAGAGCGTTGGACTAGTTAACCGTAAGGTTGCAAGATTGAATCCCTGAGCTGACAAGGTAAAATCTGTCGTTCTGCCCCTGAACAAGGCAGTTAACCCACCGTTCCTAGGCCGTCATTGAAAATAAGAATGTGTTCTTAACTGACTTGTCTAGTTAAATAAAGGTGTAAAATTATTATTTTTTTAAACGGCAAAATCGGCGTCCAAAATTACCGATTTCCGATTGTTATGAAAACTTGAAATCAGCCCTAATTAATCGGCCATTCCGATGAATCGGTCATTCCGATTAATCGGTCGACCTCTAGTAGAGGTGTGTGTGTGTGTGGGGGGGGGGGGTGGTTCTCTGTGGCAGCGTGTATGGGCTCTATCACTGTGGCAGCGTGTATGGGCTCGTTCTCTGTGGCAGCGTGTATGGGCTCTATCTCTGTGGCAGCGTGTATGGGCTCTATCACTTATAGCGTCACACCTCTACCCTGAGGGGAACACGATCAGAGATCAATAACCACAACTACTGCAGTGTGTGTGACGTGTGTCTTCTGTGCATGTTTTGCAACGGCAACCTGCTCATGCTGTGTGTTTTAACTTCAGAGGGATTGACTTGTTGTGCCGTCGGTCAGTTGATTTAGCGTTCACCTCCACATCAGATGAGATGGAGACATTCCATTATATTAACCTGGGGATAAGTGGCTTTGAGACTATGATTTGACTGCTTTTCTCTGTTCTGTGTTCAGCATTCTCTCTAGATTTCTGTCTCTCCCTCTGTTGGAACGGCTGACCTACTTTAAGAAAATAGCTTAGAAACGTGTTGCTGTGCTCCAGGCAGAAAGATCACAGCCGCAAGGCATTGTGGCATGGCAAGGAGGTTGTAGGTGCACCTCAACTGGGAGACAGTCACTCAGACGCGTGGCACGTCACCTGCTTTCCCCTTCACACATTCTCCATGTTTACTCTATAATGGGTTTGAGCCAGCAAACAAAGCACTAATGGATGTCTTGATTGTTTGCTATTGTGCCAGTCTTAACTTGTTGTATGGGAACTCCTGTCCATATACAGGGTGTTGCTGTGAAGGCTAAGATGAGATATTTGGAGAGGGGTTGTAAAATGGTTTGAGAAAATCAATTGACCTGATGAGAACTTTGGTGAGATGCCTGGTTCTCAAGATGAAGGACACTTGGAGAGAGGGACAGTGAGAACAATTCAGCGTCAAGTTAACTCAGCCACCCACAAATACTGTCTCACACACACTAAAACTGCACAAGTACCTCATCAGCACTCATGAACACACCGTCAGCAGCATAAATCAGTGAGGGGGTATGGAGGTCACACACACACACGAGGTCAGTGTCACAGTAGGAAGTAGGTGCGCCAACTCATCAACGGCATTTTGGGAGTGTGTGGTTCATGTTGCTAGTAGCCTATGTGTGGTAGTGATTTTGACTGCACATCATAAAGCCTGTTTTTCTTTTCTTTTTTTTCTCTCCCTTCACTGCCAACAAAGAGGTGTGGGAGTGTGTTATTGATCCTATCAGAGACTGAATAACTCCAGGAGACTGAGTGACTTGATCCTGTGTGTTAGGGTGATGTGTTCTCTCATTGTGTGCTCCGTCTCAGAACCGGCAGTTTCTTCAGCATTTCCTCCTTAGTGACTCCACTTCCTGTTGATCCTGGGTGGCCCCCTGCGCATGCTTCCTCTGGGGTTAAAGGGGGACAACCGGGCAAGCCAGGGAGGGGAAGGAGGGAGGACGAGAGGGAGGTAGAGCGAGGGTTGGGGAGTGAGTTTGGGTGTGAGACTAGGCACACACATCAAACAGCAATGTCATGAATCTAGACTAATTGTGTACCGTATAACTTTCACTAATAGCCCAGGCGTTTTATATGCTTCAATCACTGAACACAACCAGCTATAAACACAACTGCCGCTTATTAGAGACAGGCTTCTATTTGAGCCAGGCGTCTATTTCCTTAATGCACACAACTTTAGTCAATAAAATGTTGAAAAGAGTCCCACACTGTTTGTGACTGGTATAAACATAACAAAAATCCATTGCAGATCAGACTTGCAAAGACTAGGCTGCCTATCATACACCCTCGATTTTGTGCTTCAGCACCATAATCTCTCGTTCTGCCTTGTATCCCCTGTTGCAGCAAGATCAAAGCAGATAGACTTCAGTATTCAATGTTTGTCCTGGTCCCCAAGATGTCGGGGGATGTCTTTAATACCAGCCACTAGGGGCAAGCTAACCACGTATTACTTTATGCTTAACATCAAGTTTTTTTTTCTGTTTTAACAACCTTCGGTAGAGGGGGATAAAGAGATGGAAAGAGATGGATGAAGCTCTAGGAAGAGTGAAAAGGAGAATGAGGTAGAAGATAAAACACGAACACACTTGCGTAGGCACACACAAATAACTACTGTACATTGAGACGTTTCCACATTGCCGTGTGTGATCTAGCATCTTGAATGAATTCTGTAAGAGCATTGTCTTAGTGGAGCTAATCCTCCTCGCGTGTTGCCTAGGGTTTAGGAAGGTTGAGGTGCAGACTTGCTCTTTTGCACTTACGCACACATACATGTGTGACCCAATTCAGGAAACTAGGCGTATGTCACAAGTCACGACTTCACAGGAGAGACGTTTTGAACGTAAGCATTTAAAAAAAAATAAAAAAAAATAGTTTTGTGGAAGAAATGCTTTCTCGAACATGTGAACTGTCGTGTGCCTTAATAACAAACTGTATATAAATGCACACTTTTGTGTATGCACGCAAACAAAGACACTGTAACAGGCTGGTTTCTCAGTAAAACCCAGGCATGAGCACTGCATCACTAACCTCTAACAGCAGAGGTTAATTCCAGTAAAATTACCCCTCTCAATCTCCTCCTTTCTGACCACAACCTCCCCTCAATCTTCTCATTCCTCCCTCTCACCAGTCCAGATAACAGTACCAGGAACAGGGTTACTCATAACACTCAGTATTTCCTAGATATGACACCACTGTCTACTACCACAGCACTAAGGGGGACGTATACTGCCCCCGCAGTTTGTAAAGATTCTTACAACACTTAATGCTCTATTTTTGTATTAGAAGTTGTTGCATGACTATTAGCCTACACTGGAACACAGTGAGATTTAATGTTGGAATAAAGAGCAGAAGATCTAATCCTTCCCCCCTCTCTCTGTCCCTATAGAGAAGTTGGTAGCGTACCAGAGGGAGTTCCATGCCTTGAAAGAGCGCCTCCGTGTGGCCGAGCACCGGACCCTGCAGCGCTCTTCAGAGCTCAACAACATCCTGGAGCAGTTCAGACGGGCCATCGCTGAGACCAACGGCAGCAAGGACGCTCTCATCAACTTCTCAGGTAGACATACACACACCCAATATATGTTACTATCCTTGTAGGGATCTAAAATTGATTTCCATTAATCCTATTTTCCTTAACCCTAAACCTAACCCCTAAGCTTAAAATAGCCTTTGTCCTCGTGGGGACGTGGGAGATGTCCCCACGAGGGAGAATTTTCCTTGTTTTAGTATCCTTGTGGGGACTTGGGGGATTTCCGATTCCCACAAAGATAGAAATACAAGCACACAATACACACAGGATGGATCTACATTCACTAGTTTCAGGTCACTGATCACAATATACTCCCACATCAAGAAACATGCAAGCTGAATCCCCCCCTTTCTTAATTGGGAACTCAGGTTGAGTAGACTGGATCATTCAGTTCTCTTATCTAATAGCGTCTGTCCCCTCACTCTGACTGCTGCCTTCTGGCTGTGGTCCATCTCTATCCTACCCAGCCCTTTAGTAATGCTGAACTATAAGTAAAATGAACATGAAACTCTAACCCCCCCCACCACCTACTGTTCTACCAGGTGTAACTTTATGATTCTCAACTATTCTACCAACTCTGATTCCTTCTTGTATTTTTATGGCAGATGAGACACAGAAGTTGCTGAAGGAGCTGGCGAGTAGGAAGCCCCTTCAGGTGCCGAACATCTACCACCACATGCCTCACCTGCTCAACAATGAGGGCAGCCTGCACCCCGCTGTCCAGGTGGGCATGGGCCGCACTGGAGGTGAGACACACATACAGGCGTACGCACGCACACACATTTGCTCGCTCACATACAGTACCAGTCAAAAGTTTGGACACACCTACTCATTCAAGAGTTTTCTTTATTTTTACTATTTTTCTACATTGTTGAATAATAGTGAAGACATCAAAACTATGAAACAACACATATGGAATCATGAAGTAACCAAAAAAGTGTTAAACAAATCAAAAATATATTTTACATTTTTCAAAGTAGCCACCCTTTGCCTTGATGACAGCTTTGCATTCTCTCAACCAGCTTCATGAGGTAGTCAACTGGAATGCTTTTCCAACAGTCTTGAAGGAGTTCCCACATATGCTGAGCACTTGTTGGCTGCTTTTCCTTCACTCTGCGTTCCAACTCATACCAAGCCATCTCAATTGGGTTGAGGTCGGTGTGATTGTGGAGGCCAGGTCATCTGATGCAGCACTCCATCACTCTCCTTGGTCAAATAGCCCTTACACAGCCTGGAGGTGTGTTGGGTCATTGTCCTGTTTAAAAACAAATGATAAGCCATCCCATCTGGTTTGCGCTTAGTAGGACTATCGCTGCAGAATGCTCTGGTAGCCATGCTTGTTAAGAGTGCCTTGAATTCTAAATAAATCACAGACAGTGTCACCAGAAAAGCACCATCACACCACCTCCTCCATGCTTCACGGTGGGAACCACACATGCGGAGATCATCTGTTCACCTACTCTGCCTCTCACAAAGACCAGGCGGTTGGAACCAAAAATCAAACATTTGGACTCATCAGACAAAAGGACAGATTTCCGCCGGTCTAATGTCCATTGCTCGTGTTTCTTGTCCCAAGCAAGTCTCTTCTTATTATTGGTGTCCTTTAGTAGTGGTTTCTTTGCAGCAATTCGACCATGAAGGCCTGATTCACGCAGTCTCCTCTGAACAGTTGATGTTGATGTGTCTTCCTTTCCTGTGGCGGTCCTCATGAGAGCTGGTTTCATCATGGCGCTTTGTTTTTTTGCGACTGCACATGAAACTTTCAAAGTTCTTGACATTTTCCTGATCAAATGACCATGTCTTAAAGTATTGATGGACTGTCGTTTCTCTTTGCTTATTTGAGCGCTTCTTGCAATAATATGTACTCTAGCTCGATTTGGTCAAATACAATTTTCTTCGCCTCACAAGTCCTCAACTGGCAGCTTCATTAAATAGTACCCGCAAAACACCAGTCTCAACGTCAACAGTGAATAGGCGACTCTAGGATGCTGGCCTTCTAGGCAGAGTTGCAAAGAAAAAGCCATATCTCAGACTGGCCAATAAAAAATTAAGATGGGCAAAAGACTGGACAGAAGAACTCTGCCTTCTTTAATGAGAACAACAGTTTTCAGCTGTGCTAACATAATTGCAAAAGGGTTTTCTAATGATCAATTAGCTATTTAAAAGGATAAACTTAGATTAGCTAACACAACGTGCCAATGGAACACAGGAGTGATGATTGCTGATAATGGGCCTCTGTACGCCTATATAGATATTCCATAAAAAATCTGCTGTTTCCAGCTACAATAGTCATTTACAACATTAACAATGTCTACGCTGTATTTCTGATCAATTTGATATTTTAATGGATTTTTTTTGTTGCTCTTCTTTCAAAACAAGGACATTTCTAAGTGACCCCAAACTTTTGAACGGTAGTGTGTGTTCATAGACAGGGTTAGGAGGATGAGCAGGGTCAAGAGCCGGTGAGTTGAGTGTTAACATGACTAATTGGACTTTCCAGTGACTAGACAGACAGGCTTTAGGGAGGACAGACATGTCCTAAAGGGTGGAGGACACTAGCTAACACTGTCTTTTGTATGTCCTTTGTCTCATCAAAGCCCAGTGACGGACTCGGAGACAAAGAAAGAGGAAAACAACAGTTTTTTGGTGTGTGTGTAACCTGTGTGTCCTCTGTGGATGCAGACAGGTCTTTATGAAGGCTCGTTGTCTGGTTTGTCTCTGAGGTAGAGGCTCTGATCCTCTCATAGGCTGTCTGTTGAGATCCTACTCCACTGTGATGCCTGCTCTTTTGTTGCTGTTATTTGCGGATTTAGTTTAGGCTAAGAGTTGTTTAAATGTCTGTGTTCTGGCGTGGTGCGGGTGGGTGTGTACGGGGGGTCATACTGCATGGAAACTTGTTGCTCTGCTGCTGCTCTCCTGACAAATCAAATTTTATTGGTCACATGCACGTATTTATCAGATGTTGTTGCGGGTGTAGTGAAATGCTTGTGTTCCTAGCTCCGACAGTGCAGTAGTATCTAACAATTCAGTTAGTATCTAACAAGTGAACAGTAACTTGGTTTAGGGTCAAGAGCGCCCTACCTTCCCTCCTCTCTCAATCTCCCCCTCAGTAAGTCTTTTTAATTTTATATCCTCCCTCATTCGCTTTCTGTTTTCTTCCACAATTTCTCTCTTTGTGGGTGTGGGACATTAAGGTTATTTATAGCAGTGCAAATTGGGACATCAGAATGCAGAGAGTGAGATGGAGAGAGAAAATAAATGACAAAGAGCTGAGAATGTGAGTAGGAGTGACTCTCTCCAGCCTGTCTTTTAGACATGACTCATAGGGAACATCTATTCATATGTGTTCAGGTTTTATTTTGGTAAATTTTCTATCGTTTTGTATAATTGTGTGGGAATGAGTGATTGCCATGTAGCGGCCCTCGGGTGGTTTTATTTTGTCCCCTAAGTTTTCTTAGCTCCGAAAATGAAATGTTCAGGCCCCCTGACCATCCGCTTAAGAAAAAAATTGTTGATGACCCCCCTTGTCTAGGATATAAATGCATCACTCCTCTGTATCTCTACCAGGCCTTACTTATACACCCATGGACACACTGGACCCCCCCCCCCCCCCATTCTGTCTCTGCGCAGACGTCAGCTCACCAATCACCATTTACTTCTCTGTCAGAGGAGCTGAGGCCCAGATGGATGTGGTGATCAGGGTTCTGTTCTGAGAGATGATGGGGTGGGGGGGGGGGTTGTTGAGTGATGGCATGAGAAGTAAAAGAACTGGAGGGATGTTTTTTTCCCCCCTCCCTCATTGTCCCTTTAGCTTCCCTTTGCACTTGTTCTCTCTCACCATCTTCTCTCTTTCTTTCCTTTTCTCTCTCTCTGCCTCGCACTCTTTTCTTGGTCTCTTTTCCTTTCCCTCCCACTCTCTCTCCTTTCATCCTCAACCTACTTTCCTGGTCCAGTGTGTGTCTGTGCTGTTCTCTGCTGTGTGGAGCGACACAAAGCGAAACGAGGATTGATTCGCCACGCTGCACGGATCAGTCCACCACTCTTTCATCTCAGTCTCTCTGTGTATTGTCTTCCCCGACCGTTCCCCCTTATTTTCCCGTGTTTGCCCTAGAGATGCTCTCCATATTAGCCCCATAATAGAGATGAAACACCCACACACTGTAGGCATGTGAGGCTCTGTACCATAGTGCTACAGTCACTGTTTGGGGTACTCCCTGTTCTCATTCTCACTCCTGGTGCAAATGGATATCGTTTTGGGGAGAAAGAATACATGTGAATGTTTTCCTTTTTTTCTGCCCCACAATTTGAATATTTGGAAGGTGAACATCCCACGCTCTCCAGTCTAAAATAAGAGAGGGTGGGAGCGAGGGAGTACATTTCGTGGTCCTCAGTGAGAATGAAGAGCGGAGTGCTATCGAGTACCACACACACACACACCCCTGTTTCCCAGCGAAGGGATCCCTGGGCCTATTGTGTCTGTGTGGTACAAATGGAGTGATATGTCTGTAGTACAGTCTTCCTTTCCAGTGTGGTTTTCAGTGAATCTCCCCGTCTAAGGTACAGAACTGTCTCTATTCCCCATTTAGGACACATACAATAGGACTGATAGCCAGGAGAATAAGAATCTGCTGTCTCACCCATCTCCCTTGCTCTCTGTCTCTTTCCTTAGTTGAACTTCTGCCCTCCATGAACTGAAAATGTTTATTTTCTTGTAATACAATGCGACTTAGGAGTTACCACATTTAACACGTCCTGTTCTCTGCCTGTGTTTTTGTGTTTCTTCCTCTATGGTCTGACCCTGTTCTTACCCGGGGCCTCTCATCTCCGCCTAGTCTCCATGGTGATGGGTATTCCTACCGTAAAGCGTAAAGTGAAGTCGTACCTGGCCGAGACTCTGCACTCGCTCATCGACAAGCTCTCACCGGAGGAGAAACTTGACTGTGTCATCATCGTCTTCGTTGGAGAGGTGTGGGGAAATGCATTCTCACAATCGCAACTCACTATATATAGTGCATGACACAAGTAATTTTACCAACAATTATTTACAGACTGATTATTTCACTTATAATTCACTATCACAATTCCCGTGGGTCAGAAGTTTACATACACTAAGTTGACTGTGCCTTTATACAGCTTGGAAAATTCCCGAAAATCATGTAATGGCTTTAGAAGCTTCTGATCAGCTAATTGACATAATTTGAGTCAATTGGAGGTGTACCTGTGGATGCATTTCAGTGCCTCTTTGCTTGACATCATGGGAAAATCAAAAAATCAGCCAAGACCTGATTTGTAGACCTCCACAAGTCTGGTTCATCCTTGGGAGAAAGGAAAGGACCTTGTGAAGATGCTGGAGGAAACGGGTACAAAAGTATCAATATCCACAGTAAAACGAGTCCTATATCGACGTAACCTGAAAGGCTGCTCAGCAAGGAAGAAGCCACTGCTCCAAAACCGCCATTAAAAAAAGCCAGACTACGGTTTGCAACTGCACATGGGGACAAAGATCATACTTTTTGGAGAAATGCCCTCTGGTCTGATGAAACAAAAATAGAACGGTTTGGCCATAATGACCATTGTTATGTTTGGAGGAAAAAAGGGGAGCCTTGCAAGCCGAAGAACGCCATCCCAACCGTGAAGCACGGGGGTGGCAGCGTCATGTTGTGGGGGTGCTTTGCTGCAGGAGGGTCTGGTGCACTTCACAAAATAGATGGCATCATGAGGATGGAAAATTATGTGGATATATTGAAGCAACATCTCAAGACATCAGTCATGACATTAAAGCTTGGTCACAAATGGGTCTTCCAAATGGACAATGACCCCAAGCAAACTTCCAAAGTTGTGGCAAAATGGTATAAAGACATCAAAGTCAAGGTATTGGAGTGGCCCTGACCTCAATACTATAGAAATTTGTGGGCAGAACTGAAAAAGCGTGTGCGAGCAAGGAGGCGTACAATCCTGACTCAGTTACACCAGCTCTGTCAGGAGGAATGGGCCAAAATTCACCCAACTTATTGTGGGAAGCTTGTGGAAGGCTACCTGCAACGTTTGACCCAAGTTAAACAATTTAAAGGCAATGCTACCAAATGCTAATTGAGTGTATGTAAACTTCTGACCCACTGGGAATGTGATGAAAGAAATAAAAGCTGAAATAAATAATTCTCTCTACTATTATTCTGACATTTCACATTCTTAAAATAAAGTGGTGATCCTAACTGACTTAAGACAGGGAATGTGTACTAGGATTAAATGTCAGGAATTGTGAAAAACTGAGTTTAAATGTATGTAAACTTCCAACTTCATATATATATATACTGTGACACACTGTGACATGCAAATAATATTATATTCTGTCTTTGCAGATGGACACGGAATACGTCCAAAGCGTGGTTACTGGACTGGAGAAAGAGTGAGTGACATCACTTCCTGTCCTTAAGCTTCCTGTCTTTGTGATACTTCCTGTCTGATAATCCCCCTGGCGGTTTAGCGAGAACAGAAGTAGGATGACAACATGTGTCTATCCCAGGTTTTCTACAGAGTTCAGTTCAGGTCTGTTGGAGCTGATCTCTCCTCCTGCCAGCTACTACCCAGATCTCAAAGAACTCAAGGAGACTTTTGGAGACTCCAGAGAGCGGGTCAGGTAAGAAAACACACAAAGTGAAACAATCATTTGATTCTGTAAAGAATCCAAGGAAGTTCATCTTCAATTGGTGACAAACGGTCAAATAACAGCCACACGCCGTCACGCCTGTACCTCTCCAGCCGATCTCCACTGCTCACACCCCAAAATTGATTTTGTTTTGGTTATTTGTCGTTGATGTGCCACGTCCGGTGGGCAATACCATTGACAATACGGCGAAGAGGGGAGGGGGATGAACTGTAAGGGGTGGGCCAGGTACTCAGTATTCCACAGGCATCCCTCAAAGTGAGCTCAAGGTCGACTGCACCCCTCCCTATCTCCTTCCCTTCTCCCTGCCTCCCCCTTCCCCCACTCTCCTACATTGACTGTGCTGTGGAAACCTCTGTCTCCATCTCTCTCTATTGTTGCTCTCTCTGCCGCGCGGCTCGCTCTCGCGTGTGTGGGGGTTGATGGAGAGCTGATGTTTTGGAGGGTAAACAATGTTTGAAATTGGTCTGATGTGTGCTTGTTGTGTGCTGCCCTTTGTTAGCGCTTGATTATATTTTTGCGGGCTCATTGAATATTTATGAGAAGCTCACTGGAATCCCTGCTGCTGAGATGGAATGAAGAACAATGCAACTCATTAGCATGGGTGGGTGTGCGTGTGTGGGTGGGCGCTCGCCCACGTGTGTGTGTGTTTGTATGCGCTTATGCTGGTCCCAACACCGTTCATCAGGCAGGGATGTGCACACCTGCTCCCTCCAGCCACCAGTCATTTAGTAACTGGGTATGAGGAAATTATTCATTATTGTGTGTTTGTGTTGTAGATGGCGGACCAAGCAGAATCTGGACTATTCCTTCCTCATGATGTATGCTGTGAGCAAAGGAGTCTACTATGTCCAGGTGTGTACGTCCTTGGAACAGACACACATTCTGCCCCTACTAAACCTGCGTTCCCATGGCAACCTGTTGGAATGTGCCCGGCAGGAGCGGTATTAGTCTGGGGCAGAGCTGTAGTACACCTTGTACCAACACACTTCAGCATCATAGGGTTTGTTACCACGGAAACACTGGTGAGCCGGCAGTTTGGAACAAGGTGCGCCCAATTTGGACGTGTTCTTTACATTACGCGAGGCCATTTGCTAGTCTGTGTTAGTACAAGGCGTACATACTGTGTCTGAGAGTTGGGTAGCCCTTTTCTCTTCTTAGTGAATATAAAGATCAGACATACTGTACAGGTTGTTGTACATCTTCTATCATACCACCTCCTGCTCCCTTCCTCTCTCCCATTGATGACAAACATACATACACTGAGTGTACAAAACATGAACAACATCTTCCTAATATTTTGCCCTCAGAACACCCTCAATTCGTTGGGGCATGGACTCTACAAGGTGTCGAAAGTGTTCCACAGGGATGCTGGCCCAGGTTGACTCCAATGCTTCCCACAGTTGTGTCAAG
Organism: Salvelinus alpinus; assembly: GCF_045679555.1. NCBI lineage: Eukaryota > Metazoa > Chordata > Actinopteri > Salmoniformes > Salmonidae > Salvelinus > Salvelinus alpinus. The sequence goes on along the minus strand of NC_092099.1, from coordinate 25,041,250 downwards.
TTGGCTGGATGTCCTTTGGGAGGTGGACCATTCTTGATACACACAGGAAACTGTTGAGTGTGAAAAAGCCAGCAGCGTTGCAGTTCTTGATATACTCGAACTGGTGCGCCTGGCACCTACTACCATACCCCATTTGAAAGGCACTTAAATATTTTGTCTTGCCCATTCACCCTCGGAATGGCACACAGACAATCCATGTCTCAATTGTCTCAAGGCTTAAAAATCGTTCTTTAACCGGTCTCCTCCCCTTCATCTACACTGATTGAAGTGGATTTAACAAGTGACATCAATATGGGATCGTAGTATTCACCTGGTCAGTCTGTCATGGAAAGGTGTTCCTAATGTTTTGTACACTGTGTATAATGAATTAACACATTGGATCTCATCCTCTCTTAACCCCTTCTGTCGTTCTTTCTGTCCTTCTGTTTTGGTTGTTTTCATCTTCCATCCTGTGTTCTCCACTCGGGAGGAGTGGGCAGAGGTACTGAATGCTGTCATTGACAGTGTAGTTCAGTCTATTGTAGGCCGTAGACATCATACAGTACCTATAGAAAGTAGCTTAGTGAGAGACTTGTGTGGTAGTCCATGTTTGTCAGCTGTTTGTGTGATTAGTAGATGACTAGATGTGATGGCCAAACCCCTGCTCACCAGTCCCCCCCCTCTCCCTCCAGTTGGAGGATGACATTGTGGCCAAGCCCAACTACTTTGCCACCATGAAGAACTTTGCCTTGCAGCTCTCCTCCGAGGACTGGATGATCCTCGAGTTCTCCCAGCTCGGCTTCATCGGTAACACGCACGCACACACACACAAACTCTGGGCATTTAGCAACCCTCTAACAAGCTATTAGTCAGCAATTAATGGTCCTTAACGAACGGTCACTGGGGCTTAACGAGGAATCTTTGACCCTTAACGAACACTGACTGTCAGCTAAAATTAAAGAAAGTCAACAAACATCAGGAGACTTTTTGGAGTGCAAAAAAAACAGAGCAAGGTTTGAATAGCCAGCCCACTGGTTGTCCTGCTCTCTGTCCCTCCTTCCCCTCTTTTTCACCTTCCTTTCCCTCGATCTCCATTCCCCATACCCCCCTCTCCTTGTTTCACACACTCCTCTTTCCACTCTCTCTCCCCATCTACCTCTCTCCTTCTCTCAGGTAAGATGTTCCAGGCTCCAGATCTCAATCTGATCGTAGAGTTTATCTTCATGTTCTATAAGGAGAAGCCCATTGATTGGCTACTGGACCACATCCTCTGGGTCAAAGTGTGTAACCCGGAGAAAGACGCAGTACGTACACGCCCTGTTTGGTTGTTTGTGTGTGTGGTATCTTCATCAACTCTCTTGACTCTCTCCATCTACCCTTTCTCCCTACAGAAGCACTGTGAGCGGCAAAAGTCGAGTCTGCGTGTGCGGTTCAGGCCCTCTCTCTTTCAACATGTGGGGCTGCACTCCTCTCTGGCCGGAAAGATCCAGAAACTCACTGTGGGTCATAAACCTCTATCACACTCCCTCTAGATCACTCGCCCTGCATCAGCCTTTGATAAAATGTCCTGTACCATATTTCCTAAATACCCCCAATCACTACCCCAATATGTCCTCAACCGACCAACTCACGGCCATTATACTAGGCCATGCTGACTTCCCCCCCCTGGTATGACCACTTCCTGTCGTCCCTGCTGGTGTCTCACTTCCTCTTCCTGTTTAGGATAAGGACTTCCTGAAACCCTTGCTCCATAAAATCCACGTGAACCCGCCTGCTGAGGTGTCCACGTCTCTCAAGGTACATCACCTTTAAAACACAAATTTCTACCTTGGCCTTATGAGTTGAAAAATGTATATTGTTTTAACGCCTGTTTTCATTATTGGCTTTTTATTTCAATAAGGTAGTATGCTCGGTATTGAGTGTTTGGAATGCATTTTAAAAGTTTGATTTGTATAATTATTTGAGAATTGTACTGAAAGGTTTTGAGTGCATTTAGCTAATGTTGTGCTGTGTAGGTGTACCAGGGCCACACGCTGGACAAGACCTACTTAGGAGAAGACTTCTTCTGGGCCATCAACCCTACTGCTGGAGACTATGTCCTCTTCAAGTTCGACAGGCCCGTCAGCATAGAGAGGTGAGGAGGGAGTTTGTGTGCACGCACGCTTTGTGTGTGTCAATTCTGAGAGGGAAAAGGGAGGTCGTGCCACACACACTCTTCCACAAGCTTTAGCGTGCCTGTCTCTCTGGGGCTCAGTGTGCTAATGAGTGTTCTAAAATAAGAATTCCCAGGACTGCCTTCTAGGAGAGGGAGAGAGATTCACGGAAAGAAAGAGCGGAATGGTTTGGAGGGAGAAAGGAAGGGCTAAGAAAGGGATGTGGAGGAAGGGGCTAGGTGAGGGGATGTGGAGGAAGGGGCTAGGTGAGGGGATGTGGAGGAAGGGGCTAGGTGAGGGGGTGTGGAGGAAGGGGCTAGGTGAGGGGATGTGGAGGAAGGGGCTAGGTGAGGGGGTGTGGAGGAAGGGGCTAGGTGAGGGGATGTGGAGGAAGGGGCTAGGTGAGGGGATGTGGAGGAAGGGGCTAGGTGAGGGGATGTGGAGGAAGGGGCTAGGTGAGGGGATGTGGAGGAAGGGGCTAGGTGAGGGGATGTGGAGGAAGGGGCTAGGTGAGGGGATGTGGAGGAAGGGGCTAGGTGAGGGGATGTGGAGGAAGGGGCTAGGTGAGGGGATGTGGAAGGGATGAATGAGAAGAAAGAGGCTATAGGGGTGTTAGAAGTCAGGGAGCTTCAGAGAGACAGAAGGAGAGACCAACTCATCACTGTTTCATGTGTAGTGTTTCTGTTCACAGCAGTCCGTGACCTCTCTCCAGTGTTGGTGTCTGGGCTTGATTTGCACCTGTTAGCCATGTTATGTGTGACAAGATTCATTAACAGCTTAAGTGGAGGGGTGGGTGTGTGTGTGTGCTCGTGTGCCATTGCTGCCTCAGGCTTAGTTTAGACTTGTCAGATGTGTCGTTCTAAAAGCACAGCACATTGTGTGACAGGACAGTGTTGCGTGTAAGGAAGGTGTGAGTATGCGTATTCATGAGTGTGCCATGGGACGTGAATATGCATTAATAGGTGTTGTGTGATTGGCAGGTTCCTGTTCCGCAGTGGGAACCAGGAACACCCTGGGGACAGGATAGAGAACACCACCGTAGAGATACTGCCCTTCTTGGTAAGTCGACAACATTCAGACAATGCACAGACAACATTCAGATGACAGTGTGCAAGGATGTGTAAACAGAGGCAGGGCACTTGTGTCTGATTTGGTTTATTGACCGATCACTCAATGTGTATCGATTTGGTTATTGACAAGATCATGAGCATTACCTGCTCCAATCAATATCAGTGCAGGAGGCGGGAGATGAGCACAGTGTGTAGTTTTCTGTATGTTAGCGTTAACAAGGCTCTCTACCTAGTGTATGCAGAACCTTACACAAATAATCCCAAAATGTCTGTCTGAAGGAAACTGGACCAAAGACCAAAGAGAAGTACAAGCGAACTGAAGACCGCTACTACAGAATCGGTGAGTGGACAAGCACCAACCCTCCTGTCCTGTTAGCTTTCTCTACTCAGAACGCACCCTGATCCCATTACCCACTTGCATTTTTCCTCCCACAGACTGATAAACAATGTACAAACTCAATCCCAGCTCTTATTCCCCCTTTCTCTTTCTCTCCCCTCCTTCCCTCCCTAGGTCAGTTTGAGAAGGGTGTGGCGGAGGGTGCTGTAGACACCTCCTTCAACCCGGTGGTGGCGCTGCGTCTCTCTGTCATCAAAGACTCTGCTGTCTGGGCCATCCTCAGCGAGGTCAGCCAATCACACAGCGTCATCTGTTTTTTAATCTTTTATCAAATGTATCTATTGTTCTATGTACCCAGGGTAATGTTATCCTGTATAAAGACGGGTGTGTGTGACATGTCTGTGTTCCTCTGTGTCTCTTTGTAGATCCACATAAAAAAGCTACCAGGCTGACATAAGGCGGGGGGCCACAATCCAGGCCCCCGGCCCCGGGGTGCTCGCAGACGCGCCTAAAACTTGCTGACCAGGGGCCCTCTGGCAACCAGCAGTGACATCCTCAGAGCTCACCAGAGCCACTCCTCTCAGGGCTTCTGTCTGAGGACACTCTCATTCAATCTCTCGCTCGCTCTCTTGCTCTCTCTCTCACTTGCTCTCTCTCTCTCACACTCTTGCTCTCCTTCTCTATCTTTTTGCGTAAATGTGAATACTACTGTACAAAAAAGAGACATTTAAAATATCAGAAGGAATTGGGCGTGTCCTGCAGAATTCCGTTCCCAGCTCTGACAGTTGAGGTAACTGTGTGTTACACAGAGGGCTTGTGACTCGGAGAGACTGACCTGATGGGCTGATGTCACCCAAACACTGGTGCAAAGTAGGTGCTCCATGTGCTCGCTACCATCCCCATCTCTGGTCTGGTCAGCTGGGGTATTGCACTGTCACTGGAGCCACAGAGCCCCCTGCTGGTGACTGAAGAATGTCTATTAGCCTCACGGATCTGTTGCTTTTTGTTGTGTTCCACAGGGATGTGTGTTCTTGCTAAACAGCAAGTAATAGACCAAGTAAGGTGTCAGTCATCTTATGGTGGTGGATAACTGCCTTTGTCCCTTTCTCCTCAGCTCTTCTTTTAAGGGAATTACAATGACGATGGCAAACAAAGCGGCGCAGATCTAGGGTCAGCCTACCTGTCCCAGCTTACCTGTCCCGGTCCCAACCCTAATCATTCTAGAGCAAAAACCTGAAACCTACATTACCTAAGAGCTGTGTCTGGGACAGTTTAATCCTATTCATTATTAAATGAATAATCTTGATGGAAACCATATTTATCGTTCTACTTCGTTTGACAGGAAGCCAGGCTGAAAGACCACCTGTGTCCTTTTAGTGGTAAACCAATCAGACTTTGGCCTTGACTTCGCTTACCTGAAGGGATATTGCTATATTGATGATATTATTACTACTATGACAATGATCTATGAAGGTGAATTAATTTATTTGAAATAAATCCTTAATTTGTACAAGAGGTTAAAAGTCAGAACTTGTATTTTTTATTCTGTGAAGAGTTTATACTACGGTAGTTGATATGTGCCTGCACCCGCTCTTTTTGTTAAATGAATAATTGTTTTCACAGTGTGGCTTGGTGTTCCATGTTCTCTTGTCTGCTGGATGGTTCAGATAGAGGTTGGCTCCAACTGCTGGTCCAGAGTCTGTTTTTGGATGACGTTTCCTAGACAGTCAAAGTTAAAATAAGAGATGTCAGAACAGTCCTTGAAGCTAGAACCCTTAATTGAAACATTAAGTTCAACCTGTCTCTGTTTTGGTTTAAAAAAAAAAAAAAGAACAAAAAAAGCCTGAGATTGGCCTGGAGAAATGTAACCATGCTCAAATTCACAGAGGACTGACCATCCAATATGTCAAAATGACAGATTTAACCAAGTTGAGGCTATACAGTGTTTGTTTACATATACATTGTTTACTAACATTTGAGTAAAACAAGCTTATGTTGGGTTCTGATGGGGTACGACTGTTGAACCAAGTTCATGAGGCATTTATAAGTTATATTATTCACGAATCAATGGGTGTATGTGTGTGTGTATATATATATATATATATATAATTCCAAAAATGGATGTAGCAAGTTTAAGCCAGAGATACTGGCCGAGGCTGTGCTAGATCAGACCCAAGTGCCTTAAAATCCTGCTCATCCGAGATTCTGAAGCAGAACTTCCTGAATGGCTCTGTTGCAAACCTTTCACTCCCTCCTTTTCCTCTACCCTACATAGACTCGCCCTTGGAGGTTTGAAATGCTATAGGTCCTTACAGAATACATGATACTTGATTGACAGATGGCTACACAGGGGTAGCGGTTCCACCATAAATCACCACCAATTGTACTGTGCCCCATGTTTACCGTCAGCAATGGGGGATATATTTTTGGGGACATTATTACATTTTATTTTCTGTAAATTGGGAAGGAATCTCTGTAAATTGACGATCAAATGCTATTTAGAAAGTTGCACTGAATTTGTTTAATGTTCTATACTTTTTTTGGTGTGCTTTCCTTTACCATCTCCAATGGATGTCATTTCACACTTCTCATGAGTTCTACCCCATGTGATGCCTGAATCTGTCCAATCTGAGACTGCTGGTAGTTGTTGGGCAGGATGTCGACTGCTGTACTTTTTCTATTTGCTGTCTTGTTGCAGAGGGCTGCATGCAGACAGCCAGGCTCCACTTGGAGTGGCGCCTTATTCACTCTGTAGATATACAGAAAAGCAACTTGCATTGTCTAAACGTCCTACATGCTCTTTGCCTTGTTTCAGGATAGGTCAAAACTGTTTTCCATGAGATGTTTATACAGTAAGAGATTTTATGAAGGATTTTTTTCTACCAGAAATCCATCCACGTTTGTGAAGATAGTGATCGGTTTATTTGGGGGTGCTATTTTAAATGTTAAATATGTGCATGCACACACACGTCCAATTCTAAATAGCCCCCTAGCCCCAACCCCTCAGCACTTAATGTTGATCTAGAAGGGTTGGACAGCTATAAGGAACAAATCCCATCTACACTATAAGAGAGCAAGGTGGTGCTATTGCTAATTCCTACCCAATCTTTTTTTGTTTGTTTTTTGTCCTAGCTAGGATACAGACTAGGGGTCGATAGAGCCCCACAGTGGAGGAGTCATAATACCCATAAAACCGAGCGGTCAAACAGGGAAATAGTTCCAATTGTTTTCCCATCTTAATTTCCCCATAGGGGATTCTAGAAACACTTAAAGGGTTGTGTTTTGTGTAGGCTTACCCTGGTGTGACGTTTTGATAGCCATGTAAATTTCTCTCGTCCAAGGTGATTTTTTTCAATATATTTAGGCTCTATTTACTTTGAAATTTGAAAATAATAATTAGCGTCAAAACAGACATCACGCAAAACTACAAATCCCTGCAAGCCCCTGCATGTCATCTCTAGCTGATACCTTTTGCTAACAGGTGTTGTGTAAATGTAAAACTTGCACAAGACTGTTCAGAGTTGTCCAATCAAAGAAATTAATCAATTGTATTCATTGCTACATTTAGCTAACATTAGTTAATCCAGAGATCCTTACCTTTGACTCGATTTGGCAGTCTCTTCCAGATCATGGCATTTGTAGTTCTTTATGTTGGCCACATTAGCAGCTAATTAGCATTTCAATTTTGGGGGTAAAAATACAAGCAAATATATTGATACGTCACCTTGTCCTAGAGATATTTACACTGCTATCAAAATGTCACGTCAGGATAAGCCTACACGAAACACAGCCCTTAGTGTTTCTAAAATTCCCTATGGGGAAAAATGATTGGAACAATTTCCATGATTGACCGCTAGGTTTTATGGATATTATGACTCATACTGTGGTACTCTATTGGGATTTGGGCAAAACTTTCGAAAGCTGGACACTTTGTACCAGGTTTGCTTGTTTGTACATGTTTGTTATTGATGGTGTGTGTGTGATTTGATTGGTCAACCAACCACCTTTGCATGGAGCTGGCCCTTCCCCTGAGCCCCCTGGTCAAACCAGATCCTCGCTCACACCTGGGGCTTATGTAAAGAGTGCAACATTCTAGAACCTTCGGATAGAAATGTATTATTTAGATCTGATACTCTAGAACTGCGAATCGTGCCAGATATATACATTACTTCGCCAGAGCTTTGCAGATAAATGTATTTGCGACTTCCTGTATAAACTCCTGCCATTCATGTGGAGGATGGCTGGGGCTGTGGGTGTGCCTCAGTTTAAATTGGGTTCCTTTCATCTTTGTATTTTGCCCTTCATCCACGCTTATCGAAGACTGTATATAAAAGCAATATGGAGGATGCCTGCCTAGACCCTAAAAGTGGATGAAGGATAGACTATTGAGACAGCCAGGCTCTCCCACCCCTGCCTGTCTCCACCTACTCCCCATCAGTCCATGTGCCTTCATGTACATTAGTATGTCTGCCTCTGCTTTTGACATGGATGTACATTCTCATCGTTTTAAATAAATCAAACTTGTTGAAACAATTCATGCCCATCTGTTTTCTGCCTTGGTTTCATGATTTCAAGTAATGTAGTTGCTGTTTGACAGGAGAATGACTCATCACCATCAGCCACACATCCATGTGGAACCAGCCAGCCAGCCAGTTTCAAATCAATGAGATGGCATCAACATGTTGTAGACAAAGTTGCTATATTTGAGTTATCCTTGCCATCGTGCTCCTTTTGATGTTCTGTGAGCCTTGAGTGGCCCCTAGCAGTAGACTTGAACAAGTACGTTACAATCGTTAACTTTTTATTTTTTTTACAGGAACTACAAACACTCCCAGCATGCATCTAGTTCACTTCCGCATTCCCAGGATACTTTGCGAATTAAAGATGGTGGCTTGCATAACTACGACCGTGTCAAATAGTATTTTCTTATACATTTCTTGCGTAATTGATCCGATAGCTGTCTTAAATGTAAGTACAACACAATGCCTAAATGCTACGAGGACAGGGTGGTAGGGAATGTATGCTTTGGAATCAACGCATGTCTCCAACACGACTGCGTTGTAACGTTAGGAAAGCCTGAGGACCAGGCTGCTAGCTAACGTTGACAGTTTAACTTGTATACCATCCTTTATTTTAAAGCGTAGGCCTAGCATTAATTGTGTTGGTTGGCTAAGCCACACTTCCATTGCAAAGTGCACAGCTTTCTGCACCAGCCTGATTAATTCCGAGTCATGTATATGGTGTCAAATCCGATCCAAAAGTCGAATGAGCACTAGATGGCGCGCGCGAGCAAGATGAAACCTCATTGCGTGAGCAAACGCTTCAGTCGAGAGAAAAGAAATGTGGTCGAGCGAGCAGAGGACGGGTCAGGGGGCGTAGACCGGTGTGGTGATCGCAAATTACATTTGAGAGTTTACGAGTGAGTGAGTAGAACCCGCACGTATTAAATTAATTAGAGAAGATGATTTTTTTTTTACCTGAAGAAATATTTACTACATATCAAGATTCAGAAATTACTGCACTCTCACAAATACGGTGGTGACTACCAACTCATCTTATGCCTTAATTAAACAACTTTGCACATATGTATCGCTCCACCTTCCTCAAACTCCATTGTCATACTTTTGTTTACCTTTTTACAAATGTCTATGGATTGTATGAGGATTTTAATTTGGGACTTTGACTCCATACTAAATCTAATTCCATCTCCTGTGTTGTTCTGACCTCTATAGATTAAGCTGATGCCCGACTGAAAACCTGGAGATCTTCACTGGTTCTGAGAGGTGACATGGCCACAAACAGTACCTGGGACACCTTCTAGGGCTACCGTTTTCTTGAGGACAGCCAGAGGGTGGTCAAGACATCGGCCGCAACGTCATTTTTTTTGTGTGTCAGCTCTGCTGCACCTGGGAGTTAAAGGTATGGCACCACACTCAACAGTCATGTATGCTTAAACATACTTGTATGCTCATTTATTTGTTTCTTAAAGCGGCAATCAGCAGTTGAAACAATAACAAAGCATTCTTCTTGCCCCTGTTTAGTAAAAAGCTGAGGGATGGGGCTGGAGAAATGTAACCGCTCTCAAATTCATAGACACCGTTATGGATGCAAGGACTGACCATCGCGCCGCCTCCTAAAACCACCATAAGAGGAGATGACCCAAAGTTCCTTGCCTAAGACCTCCAATGGGTTTTGAGAAGGAAGTGAAGAGTTGAGCAAAGATTCATTGGGACAGGGCTTATGTCATTGTTTTAGGTGGAATCTTATGTCAAATGATACATTTATTCTGTTCGCACTTACTGTAAATCTTTGTTCTACTTTGTGCTCTTTCCTCAGATGGCTCTGGCTTGCTGATTAACATCTGCTCTGATGAGACTCCCTATGCAATTTGACTCTATTACTGACTATACAATAAAACAATGTCAACTATAGATAATAGTTCTTTATCAGTCAATTACTATTAAAAAAAATCTGTTTTCCACAGTACAATTTTTGGTGAATGCATGGTGTTTTGTTCTCAGCCCTCCTTTGAATGCTGTGTGTACTGATTCAGTTCTAAATGACCACGAGTCCATCCTCACCACCATCACTGCAACGGATTGTCTGGTCTGCTGAGAGGGTCATTGGCTGTCCTGCACGAATCGAAGGCAAGGAAGTGTGCTGGAAAGTTGATTGCCGACCCCTTCCACCCCCTCTTCCAAGCATTCCCCTCTGGCAAAACCTCCTGCCACAGAACAGTTTCTTCCCGTGCCATGGCCCTCACCAACCGTCCACCTGGTCCTCTCATCCATGGACTTAGCACTATTCATCCACAGACTATGCACCCTGCACTATCATCCCAAAACTACACATTGCTCTTTGCACTCCTATTATATGCATCATTTAGCGTATTTGTTTACATTTTAGTCATTTACCAGACACTCGCATCCAGAGCAACATACAGGAGCAAATGGGGCAAAGTGCCTCGCTCAAGGGCACATCGACAGATTTTTCAGTCTGCTCGGGATTTGAATCAGCGACCTGGAAGAACAGCCCAATCCTCTTAACCAGTAGGCTATCTGCAGTTTAAAGTGTACATATTGTATGGAACAGCCCAATCCTCTTAACCAGTAGGCTATCTGCAGTTTAAAGTGTACATATTGTATGTGGAAAAAAGCTGACCGCTTTTCGTTTTGCTGGCTAATAAGTAATTAGCTAAGTTTAGCAAGTACATTCCACTCAACGTGACTGCCTGAGTGAGTGAATGGTGGGTAGGGCTTGAGGGGTGTGTGCGTTGGGAACAGCCCAATCCTCTTAACCAGTAGGCTATCTGCAGTTTAAAGTGTACATATTGTATGGAACAGCCCAATCCTCTTAACCAGTAGGCTATCTGCAGTTTAAAGTGTACATATTGTATGTGGAAAAAAGCTGACCGCTTTTCGTTTTGCTGGCTAATAAGTAATTAGCTAAGTTTAGCAAGTACATTCCACTCAACGTGACTGCCTGAGTGAGTGAATGGTGGGTAGGGCTTGAGGGGTGTGTGCGTTGATAGAGCAAGGTATAGTGTACCTGTTATAATTTATTTCCCAATTCATTTGGTTATCAAGCTGCTGGGTATTCCAAGTAGTCGGGTTGAGCACTAAGTGCCGAACTACAGTATCTAGTTAAACAGACGGTTTTGCAGTGTATCGCAAACAGAAGGCTCGTAATAGCCTATCACAACGCTGGACTGGCCAATGGTAGGAATTTGTTACTTCGTCCATCACACCAGTAAAAGTGGCCAATCTAAGGTGTCTAGACTGTAAACCCGCCCAACCATCAGACTGAAATCCAAACCAAAGGTCAGGTTTGCGACGTTCGTGGTTTTCCTGGGAATTGGGACAGGGCTTACTTTGAAAACGATGTCGCGGGTGAAAATGTATTGCTGGAGGGTTTTTGTGCTTCTTTTAAATTGCAACGCGGCCGCCATTCCATTTCTCTTTAAAAACAAATCTATATATTTCACTGTTACCTGCTGCTGCTGACTATCAGGCAGTGATCAGGCTGTAACTGAGTGAGTGAATGAATGGTGGGGAGGGCTTGAGGGGTGTGTGCGTTGAGCGAGTGCTGCAGCAAGGTATAGTGTACCCATTATAGTTTATTTCCTAATTAATTTGGTTATCAAGCTGCTGGGTTTCTCAAGTCGTTCGGCACTTATTGCTCAACCGGCTATCTAGCTAAACAGACGGCTTTGCAGTGCATCATAAACAGAAGGCTCGTAATAGCCAATCACAACACAACACAATGGCAGAAATGTAGCTAGTTCTTCCGTCACACCAGTGAAAGTGGCCAATCTAAGGTTTCTAGACACGCACCCGTCTGTAAACCCGCCTTCCATCAGACTGAAATCCATACCAAAGGTCAGGCTTGTCATGTTCGTAGTTTTCTTGTGAATTGGGATACTTTGAAAAATGTATTGGTTGCGGGTGGCAAGTTTTTGGGCTACTTTTAAATTGCACCGCGGCCGCAATGGCATTCTCTTTAAAAACACATATTTCAGATACCTGCTGCTGCTAACTATCAGGCAGTGAGCAGGCTGTAACTGAGTGAGTGAGTGAATGAATGGTGGGGAGGGCTTGAGGGGTGTGTGTGAGTTGAGAGAGCCCTGGTTGAGAGACAGCTGCAGCTGTCATGGAAACAGCAGCGCGCACGTCGTGACAACTTTTTACCAGTTGAAGGTAGGCTATTTAGATTGGTTATTATGGAGACACCCTTTTTCCATAAAACATATTAACCCGCTAGAACTGATATAATCGCCACAAAGCATTGGGAAACGACTTTAGGTGCCCTGTAGCTATTTAGATAAATTCGCTCAGAGGTGGTTTAAAGTAAGCTGCATTCTAATGTCGACTTTTCTTATTGATAACCGTATCAAACGAAGGATTTACTCATGCTCAGTTATAGGGTCTGGAGAGCTGTGCGAGTGGAAGTTATGGAATTCCCTCCCGTGCTTGTTATGGGAAAAATTCCACAATGAAAATGACATTACACGTGGAGAATGATAGGGTAACATTTGCATCTTTTGGCCATCAAGTAGGCTATTCATTTATATACCATTGTAGGCTACGTAGCTTACCATTTGATACAATAAATATGTTTGAAATGACGTTATCACTGGAGTCATTGCAAATCAATTTCTGCCACTTGTGTAGCCTACCTGGAGCTGGCAAACGGATTTAATAAATAGCATATAACTACATTTTTTGTTGTAGCCTTGTGTTATGCAATAATGAATGGCCATGTTTAGTTAATTAAATTGAAATGTATCAATTGTGATCATGGCCACAGTTCTATCGCAGATGTGTCATTCTCCACATTTAATGTCAGTTTCAATGTGGACTTTTCTCTGAAATTAGATAGTGGCATATCAGGGGCTATATGCTACTCGCATCTAGCTCAGCAAACCATGGCAAAGTTGAATTGCTATTATAAACCCAGATTTGAGTCAATAGCCTATGCCTATTGAAATAACAAGTCAATCTCGCAAATGGGATTTTTATAACGGGTTGTAGTCTTAACATCTGGCACATCATAATGGCACAATTGCCAGAAAATAGCCTAACATTCGTTTTTTGAAATTCGTCCAAGTGTTTCTTGAACAGAGATTTTGAGATCCTAGTCCAACTTTCATCACTCAAACTCTCCTGTCGGGGAGTGTAGTTATGAACATGTCCAGACAGGATTTGTTTGCAATTATAAACGGGGTGGTTTGAGCCCTGAATGATGATTGGTTGAAAGCCATGGTACATCAGACCATGCACCACGGGAATGACATTTTTTAAAACTGTTTTAATTACATTGGTAACCAGTTTATAATAGCCATAAGGCACCTCGGGGGTTTGTCTTATATGGCCAATATACCACTGCTAAGGGCTATGTCCTAAAACAGCCCTTAGCCGTGGTATATTGGTCACCTCCTCTGGCCTTGTTGTTTAATCATAGCAGTCAAAACAAGTAAAATTATCTGGAGTGTTTAATAAGGGCGATTTATCTTTTCTCTTGTGACATATTCTTAAACTCGCAAGAATTATAATTTTGATGGAAAACAGAATGTTGCTTCTTAGCCTATGCTGTTAAAAAGTACGTTGATATTCCTTAATTCGCTCGATAAAGTTCTGGGGGAAAAAATATTGGATTAATGTGGCAACTCTGCTCTTGCTGCGAAAAAAACATTTTGAGTGAGTTTTGTCATTGGGTTATACATTTTAAACTAGACCTGGCAACCCTGCCAAAGGTGACAAGCCTTGAGAGAGAGCAATTTGATCAATTGAGAGCGAAAACTTGACAATGACAAGTGACTATTTCTGGTGGTGCACAGTTTAAAGCGTTCCCCCCCAAAATGTATACGTTTAATTCACGTTTATTTTCTTATAGTTCAATAATTTTTTTTGTTGTTGATCTGTGACAATAATGTTCTGCTTACTTAAAGTCGCACTTGTAAACTCTCAAGTTTAATTTTCACTCTTGACAGTCTGTGCACTCGCGGGACCCGTCCTCTGCTGGCTTGACCATTTTCTTCTCTCTCGACTCAGTGTTTGCTCATGCAATGACGTTTCATCTTGCTCGCCCGCGTCATTTAGTGCTTGTTCGTCTTTTGGATCGGTTTTGACGCCATAGTTATGCCACGTTTAAGACAACTGGAAACTCGGAAATCTCCGACTTCCCGAGTGTTCAAAACAACATTTTTTAACTTCCATTTACTTTTGTACTTAAGTATATTTAAAACCAAATACTAGACTTTTACTCAAGTAGTATTTTACTGGGTGACTTTCACTTTTACTTGAGTCATTTTCTATTGAGGTATCTTTACTTTTACTCAAGTATGACAACTGAGTACTTCTCCACCACTGGATATAGTGATCAAAGAATGTGTGGTAGACTTTTTTCCTCCTGCCATGATGGGTAGAAACTAAAGTTTTGCTGTGAATAGGCCTACCACAATTACAACTAAAGACATTTGCATGTGTGTGGGAGAACTCTATGCTGGGCTGTATTTCTGCTTCCATGTTCTGCAATGAGCAAACTTCTAGAAACTCTATAAAGCAGGGGTGTATTCATTATGGAAAATGTTTACCGTTTAAGAACCAAATGGAAACAGAACGAAACGGGGAGGGACCTACCTGAATTTGTCTAATAGAAACTCTCCTAAACGGTTTCTGTTGTGAAACGTTTTGCAATAGAATTGGCGTAATGATTATACCCAGGACTGTCCTTCCCCTTGACTGCTCTGAAGATAGATTTCTAAATTGTGCATCTGTTTTGAACAACTGGGTGTAATAAATGTATCAATAAAACGGATGAAGTGTTGCGAATGTGCTTGTGACATAATGGAGTGTTTAATGCACACGACTGCTGGTATGAGTTGTAATTCAATCGATTTATTTAAAAATGTTTATCTAAATGACAAGGCATGATTCTTAACATCAACGTGAGCTGACAATACAGTAAAAGGGAAAAGGGTTGCACAACTGAATGCATTTAACCGAAATGTGTCTTCCACATCTAACCCAACCCCTCAATCAGAGAGGTGTTGGGGGCTGCCTTAACGTCCACGATCTTGGGCTGACTGGTTGAGGTTGGAGTTGTCACTTTTCCCTGGTTACGGTCCCATAGAGCGTTCCCGTAGTTGTTTTTTTACTTCTACAGTCTAGTGGTTAGCTGTGGCAGACCTAGAGATTACTTCAGAGCGTCCATCATCATCTGCTCACGTGTAGTGGTTAGTTTACTTCTACAGTCTAGTGGTTAGCTGTAGCAGACCTAGAGATTACTTCAGAGCGTCCATCATCATCTGCTCAAACCTCACCATGTTCACCTTCTTCATGACGAAGGCCTTGTGAGTCTTCTTCAGCATGCCCAGTGTGTCCAGGATCATCATGCCACGCGTGTGTGTGCCCGTCAGCTCCACGCTCACCGCCATGTGGTCGCTCTCTGTGACAAAGGTGTTGTCGATAGCTGCCGCCATGGCGTAGGAGTCACATGACACAAAGCCCATGCCGTCAATCATCTCCGCCTGGGAGCGCTCACTGTACGACTCCTCCATACTGTGGCGGAAGATCTGGGCCATGAAGCGAGCCTTCTCTGACTCCTGGGCCAGCCAGTCATCACACCACGACTGTCAGGTGGAACCAGAATAGGAAAACAACATCAATCATAATGTGGAAGGTAGTGTTTCATAATTTATTGATTACATAAAATGAATGTTACCCAGGGCAGCTTGCTGTAGCAAGTGAACTCCCAGCTGGCTATGTAAGTGGGACACAGGAAGTCATTCAGTACGATGTAAGCTGCTTCCGGGTCGGCAGCGAAGTTAAACTCTGCACACACTGTGGTGTTTCCTCTGGCTGAAGACAGGTACCACATTATTAAAACCTATGGCAATTGACCCATTTATCTATTTACCATTAGTAGACTAGATAAGTTGATCTTCTGAAGCAAATAAATCATAGCCCTTACACTCTGTGTTGCCTCCCATGATGTAAAGGCCTTTAAGTTTGCTGGGGAAGGATGGCTCCATTCTTACAGCCAGAGCTAGGTTGGTGAGGGGAGCCGTGGCCACCAGAGATACCTGGGAGAAACACCTGCATTTACAACAGGGACACACACACATATTGAGTAGCCTGCGTCTACTGCTCTCTCACCTCTCCAGGGTTTTCGTTGACTATCCGGATCAGTGCAGATACCGCTCCTTCCATCTGCAGCATGTCCAGCCCCGGAGCGTTTGGGTCTGGAGCATCCCCCAACCCGTCCTGGCCATGGAAGTTTCCCGCACTGATCACATTCCCCAGGATAGGCTTGGCAGCACCACAGAATACTGGGATCTAGAACACAGAACATAGGTCGGAACCCTGAATGCAATAGTTTCAAATCGCAACATTTATAGTATTCCCTCTACACTTTCACTTGCTATGAATTCAAGAGCCCAGCTTATGTAAGTGGGCATCCCAAAACACGGAGTCAAAAACTAGTCTGGGTGCCAATCTGTTTCTTAAACCAACTACTTTGTTTTTGTCATGGCAACGTTTGATGTAAACTCCAGCCTCTCCACAATGATGCTCTGTCTATGTGCTCCTGCTGTAAACAGAACATTATGTCAAATCAGATCTCAGTTTCCAGAGCTCTAGAATTGGGTAGAGCTCCACAGTCATGTGTCTGAGACAGAGAACAACAGTGTATTGTCAAAGAGGAAGAGAGAGGTCAACAGACTATCATCGCATCCTTCCCCATCATGTGATCTCTTCCCCTCTGTGTAAGGGTGCATACATTAGTCTATACACCGAATGTACAAAACATTAGGAACACCTTCCTACATTTGAGTTTGCCCTCAGAACAGCCTGATTTCATTGGGGCATGGACTCTACAAGGTGTCAAAAGCGTTCCACAGGGATGCTGGCCCATGTTGACTCCAATGCTTCCCACAGTTGTGTCAAGTTGGCTGGATGTCCTTAGGGTGGTGGATCTTTCTTGATACACACAGAAAACTGTTGAGTGTGAAAAACCCAGCAGCATTGTAGTTCTTGACACAAACCGGTGTGCCTGGCACCTACTACCATACCCCGTTCAAAGGCACTTAAATGTTTTGTTTTGCCCATTCACCCTCTGAACAACACACATAGACAATTCATGTCTCAATTGTATCAAGTCTTAAAAGTAATTTTTTAACTCGTTTCCTCTCCTTCATCTACACTGATTGAAGTGAATTTAGCAAGTGACATCAATAAGGGATCATAGCTTTCACCTGGATTAACATGGTCAGTCTCATGGAAAGAACAGGTGTTCCTAATGTTTTGTACACAATGTATAAGCTTTACCGTTAAATGCACGTTCTATATATCGTGATGATATAAGCACATTCCCTGTATCCCATTGGGTGCTTGTTTACTTCAACAAAGACAATTTTAGCTAAATAAACGATATATTCTAATTGAAAGGGACTTACATTGTCTACCAAAAATTAACAGCACTATACCTCCAGTCTGTTGCAGGCTTGAAGCACCCGCAGCGTGTTCTTGCACACGTTCTCCACATTGGTGTTGCCATGGACACAGGTGATGCCCAGGACCTCTACATAAGGGGTGGCCAGTGCCATCATGATAGCCTGAGCATCATCCACCCCACAGTCCACATCCACCAGCAGCTTCTTACTACTCATACTGGAGCCTGAGACACAGAACACAAGGAAAGATCAAATAACCTAACCACTATGACACATTAACACAGGGACAGATCAAAACGTATAACCTAACCACTATGACACATTAACACAGGGACAGATCAAAACGTATAACCTAACCACTATGACACATTAACACAGGGACAGATCAAAACGTATAACCTAACCACTATGACACATTAACACAGGGACAGATCAAAACGTATAACCTAACCACTATGACACATTAACACAGGGACAGATCAAATAACCTAACCACTATGACACATTAACACAGGGACAGATCAAAACGTATAACCTAACCACTATGACACATTAACACAGGGACAGATCAAAACGTATAACCTAACCACTATGACACATTAACACAGGGACAGATCAAAACGTATAACCTAACCACTATGACACATTAACACAGGGACAGATCAAAACGTATAACCTAACCACTATGACACATTAACACAGGGACAGATCAAAACGTATAACCTAACCACTATGACACATTAACACAGGGACAGATCAAATAACCTAACCACTATGACACATTAACACAGGGACAGATCAAAACGTATAACCTAACCACTATGACACATTAACACAGGGACAGATCAAAACGTATAACCTAACCACTATGACACATTAACACAGGGACAGATCAAATAACCTAACCACTATGACACATTAACACAGGGACAGATCAAAACGTATAACCTAACCACTATGACACATTAACACAGGGACAGATCAAATAACCTAACCACTATGACACATTAACACAGGGACAGATCAAAACGTATAACCTAACCACTATGACACATTAACACAGGGACAGATCAAAACGTATAACCTAACCACTATGACACATTAACACAAGGAAAGATCAAATAACCTAACCACTATGACACATTAACACAGGGACAGATCAAAACGTATAACCTAACCACTATGACACATTAACACAGGGACAGATCAAAACGTATAACCTAACCACTATGACACATTAACACAGGGACAGATCAAAACGTATAACCTAACCACTATGATACATTAACACAGGGACAGATCAAAACGTATAACCTAACCACTATGATACATTAACACAGGGACAGATCAAAACGTATAACCTAACCACTATGACACATTAACACAGGGACAGATCAAAACGTATAACCTAACCACTATGATACATTAACACAGGGACAGATCAAAACGTATAACCTAACCACTATGATACATTAACACAGGGACAGATCAAAACGTATAACCTAACCACTATGATACATTAACACAGGGACAGATCAAAACGTATAACCTAACCACTATGATACATTAACACAGGGACAGATCAAAACGTATAACCTAACCACTATGATACATTAACACAGGGACAGATCAAAACGTATAACCTAACCACTATGACACATTAACACAGGGACAGATCAAAACATATAACCTAAC
Source organism: Salvelinus alpinus (assembly GCF_045679555.1). Taxonomy (NCBI): domain Eukaryota; kingdom Metazoa; phylum Chordata; class Actinopteri; order Salmoniformes; family Salmonidae; genus Salvelinus; species Salvelinus alpinus. The sequence goes on along the minus strand of NC_092099.1, from coordinate 25,022,065 downwards.
CACTATGACACATTAACACAGGGACAGATCAAAACATATAACCTAACCACTATGATACATTAACACAGGGACAGATCAAAACGTATAACCTAACCACTATGACACATTAACACAGGGACAGATCAAAACATATAACCTAACCACTATGTTACATTAACACAGGGACAGATCAAAACGTATAACCTAACCACTATGATACATTAACACAGGGACAGATCAAAACATATAACCTAACCACTATGACACATTAACACAGGGACAGATCAAAACATATAACCTAACCACTATGTTACATTAACACAGGGACAGATCAAAACGTATAACCTAACCACTATGATACATTAACACAGGAACAGAAATATTGGATTCAATCTTAGAATTGGTCAATGTTTCTAAACTGAAACACCCATTAATATTCAATTTGCAGTCTGATCCAAGCTTTCAATAAGTAGCCTAGGTATGTTTTTTTTAACTAAAAAGGTAACTGAGGTACTGTCTGATTTATTTATTCATTCAAGTTGAACAACCTCTCACCCAACGAGATACCAGAGTCAGACCATGCACGTGATAATGGAACAACACATATGTTCCATATTACATGCATGGTCTGACTCTGCTGTCTCGGTGTGTTCTGATCAGGCTGTGTTCTAGGCTCCAGTATGAGTCCATTAACCTCTATGATCTTTTTGCCTGTCTCACAAGCAGGTTAGCACTGCAGAGTGGTCACTAGCTGGCACAGCCACAGTCATACAATCTGATTTTAAACGGAACTTTAACAACACTGCTAAGCCTAACCTTAAATTAAGACCAAAAAGCACATTTTTGTTTTCATTCATTTTTACTTTACAGCTGGCCTATCTATGGGGAAATCGCTCAGTTCTGCCTCCAGGACAAGACTCATGGCAATAAAAGCAAACCTGCATCTCACAATCTCTCTCAGCAGTGTCTCAATATGTTCACACCTGTCCCGGTATTGTGAGATCTGATCATCTGCCGTTATTGTTGCACAATTGCAATAAAGACAACATCGACCATACCCATATTATTCAGTGGCCTGGGATTTAGAATTACAATGAAGTGGGACAGCATAATCACACAGGACCCACCGACAATCATATGAAGTGTGTACATGACATCTTAGAATAGAGGTACAGCCTACCTGTAGTTGAATAGAATAGGACTGGGCTGTGTCGGTGTGGACAGGCTGCTACTCCTCTTGGCCTGGCTAACAGGTGACCGTCACATGCAACTGGGAACCTTTGAGCGGCCAGGAGGGTTGAGAAAGAGAGGGAGGAGTGAAGTCAGTGACTATAAACTAGAGGAGAACTTGCCTAATAAATCAGACTGAGATACCAATTGTTGGTATACAGTTAAACAAGCCACTGCAAAAACTTGGAAAGTTTCCTAAAGGACAGAATGTTTAATAAAATGACATTTCAACTTTCTCTACCGGTTGTCTGAGCGCTTGGTCCTTCAGTGGGATGAAATTTCAGATAAAATATCCCCAGGATAAGTATTACTTAACCACTGGTAGTGTATCACCTGGCACATGGGCAAAACCGTGTAAACACCTGCAAGACTTCGGTATGCATGCATCGGGAGCATGCGCTTCTTGTCCGTGGAGTTGTGCATGTGCCTTAGGTCATGGGCAAACAAATATTGATTGCTACAGACAGAGACTTGTGTTTTGAAGTCGGTTTATTAATACTTTCCTGTGGATATTTTGTCTAAAATTTTGACCCACTGAAGGATCAACTCCACTGACAATCTTCAGTTCAAATATAATTGTATTCAACATTCCTTGACAGACAAGGGATGTTTAGTTTTTTTCCCTATGTAAATCGAATGTGTCTCCACAATCAGGACTAGAGAAGAACAAGACTGAATGAATGATCATGCAGAAGTCTGAATGGCTTGAATTCCTGTATGATTTGCAGTCTGCTACAGTATAGAGTTTTATTGTGTAAACACATCAATATTATTTAAAGCTGCAATATGTAACTTTTTAGGCAACCGAACAAATTCACATAGACATGTTAGTTATAGGTATGTCATTCTCATTGAAGGCAGGTCTAAGAAGCAGTAAAACTGTTCTGAGCTATTTTCAATACTTGGCTTTAAAAAGCAACAAATCGCTTTGAAAACGCCCTGTGCCATTGATATGAGTCAGTTATTCTAGTGTCAAAATTGACTATAAAGTGTAAATTGGATAATTTTGGTAATAAAGTCAGTCTCGTCTAAAACGGAGTTCGGGAACTTCACTGCGTCACAAAGGATAAATGCAGGTTGGGTTTTGATTTGTCCATTTTCCCACTAACATGTGGTGAACAGCTGTGGTGATTTCTCTATCCAATAGCATAGTGAGACGACTGTTACACAAGCACTTTTAAAAAAACTTGAGAATCGGCCAGGAAACACCTCCAAGGCTGACATCTCGTTTTTCAAATGAGCAACAGAAAAACACACATGCCAAACGCGTTCTAGTGGCCTTTACGTTTTTGCGTCTTTTCAGTTTGGTTTTGTACACCAGCTTCAAACAGCTGAAAATACAATATTTTGATTAATTTGTCACATAAACGGAAATTATGCAAACTCTTAGAATTTTAGCAACTAGGGAATAGTGGTGCGACTTCTGCATATGCACCTTGAAAAAGACGGTGTAACCTTATAACAACAGTGGTGCTATTGAACCTGTCAAAGGCAATACAACTCCGCACATGGCAGCGAGTCTGAATGCACAAATCTTTCGCTGAATGTAAACTGCCTCTGAATTTGGGGAATATTTATGGAACCATTTGGGTCTTTGCATGTCAAAAAAGATACACGATTTGACGTGTCAAATAAGCTTGTTGACTATGCGTTCCATAGTTGACCAATCAGGACCTGAATATGACTCCACGTCATATAATAATTTAACGTGTTCATCATTTTTTAACGTAGTTATTACACATTGATTACACTATCACTCGTATTTCATATGAAAAACGATTCATTGATACGCATGCAATGATGGTGGTAAAGTTGTCTCGCGCACTTACAGTGCTGGTCAAAAGAAAGCTAGCTAACTCATGGATGCAAACAATGTTCTTCCCCAAAAACACAGCAAAAAGACATAATCAGTTTCAGTAATTATAGTTAGCTAGCTAACTATATAGCTATGTGTCATTGTTACACCCCTGAAAAAGGGTAGAAAGAATCACGAGAGCGTGATACGGAATGTTTACTCATTGAACGTTTAGTGCGATGAGAAAAAGACCGCGAATTCTCCGTGAACTTGAGTGGAGACCAGAGCAATCGATCTCAGGCTCATAGATTAAGAGCATTTAGTAGATCACAGATTAACACTTTTATCCACGACAGCATAAAGTAATCAACATAACGTTTACACATTCCTCTCACAATTCGTACCCTTTGTATGCTTGACGGATTTTAACAGAATTATATAAATGTTATCAATCTATCAACTAATACTGAATGCATGATCTTCTTAACCTTAGATGTTTTAAGATCCTCACATACTATGAATTTACTAATACCTTTTAATGTATAACAGGCTATTAGTATTTCCTTTAACCTGTCACATCATCATCTAAAATAACCCTCATTTATAAAACAGTTCTCATTTGATTAATGGTTGTCGGACCCATTTATGTGAAGCTAGCCACAATAGTGGACTTTGCGGTTAGCCTTCAAAATAAAAGTATGTAATGGACAGCGATACAAATTAATACAAATATAATTATGCCATAATTGAATAGATCATGCTAAACGAGGTTGAAATGTTGTTATATAAAATCAACAAAATACAATAATTTGTTCATTTGACACAAAGCTGTTGAAATCAAACTGGATGTATTGGACTTTAGAATTGCATTGGGGGCATACTTATTTCACTGTACAGTCTTACCTATGGATTGTGGATCAATGACATAGGGTATCAGTCCACTCAGTGACACCCAGAGAAACATCTGAAACAACGGTGAATTGAGCCACATTTATTATGTGTATTGAACACCATTCAAGAGGAAAAACAATACTGCGTGGATGTTTTGGAGTCTGATAACTGAGGAGGATGTTGGGAAAAAAATATATTGGGTATTGAGTAGACTGATAACCCATTTAATTGAACCCCAATCCTTAGGTACAGCTGTACAGTGCAATATGAATGTCAATACACACAATAGGCTGACTGGGGAGGTGATTTCAGTCACAGTCCTGCGATAAGAGCTACAACACTAACATTTGCATAAACTCTTCACAGTTGTGTTCTGAGGGTGTCACCGAGTAGACTGGTGACCCATTTCATTGCTCCACATTCCAACCTTGTTTAACATTATCTAGTCTAAATATGGCATAATTCCACCAATTGTAACCTTCTGCGTCACTTTCAAATAGGTACTTTTATTTTGAAGGCAATGCTTATAACGTTAGCTTTGGGCAACAGGGTTAAGTAGCTGGCTAGCTAATTATTTTAATGAACTGAATTTCAATAGGCGAACAACAAGTGGCTACCAAGTTAATACTTACTCACAAGGATTCCTAAATCATTGTTAATGATAATGAAAATGACTGCAGTTTCTACTGGTCATTGTTTTCAGGCTGGTTGTATTGGTGCTAGCTATGTACCAAGCTAAAACTAGCTACCCCAGAAATTGCGGTCGAACAAATAATGCCTTATTACCATCGCGTTATTGTAAACACATCGTTCGTGGCCAGTGTGTGCTTGTAGCAGACTTTTGGGTGCTACTGATAGTGGTGGCGCTTGGCTTACAAGTGCAAATTCATCACACACAACATTCTAATATAATTGTGTTATTTGACGTGTCAAATTAAAAGGTTATTTAGACACGTCAAATATATTTTTTGACACGTAAAGACCCAAACGGCATTCCATACATATTAGCTACGGGAACACAACATTTGGGAGTCTGTACTGGTTGAACGAATAAAGTTGTCCCAAAGTTATGGCATAAACTCTATCCAATGGCCTCGCTTTAAATTAATATTCGTAAGGTCTTAATCCAAAATAAATGTATATGCACCTGCTTTCCGCTAACCTCCGTGTATGTTTACAGTAAAGATGAACACACTCCAATGGGCCTTCGACATTAAATCTCGATAATCTTGCCGCCGTCATATGCCTTTCTCTCGTTTCCGGGTTGGGCCATCCGTGCGTTGCATCCCAATATGGCGGCCGGAGCGGTGTTGCCAAATATATATATATATTTTTTTAAATATTTGTTATTATTATTAACAACAAATCAATACAGAGAGTACATGAGGGAACACAAGTATATATAGATTATATACAATGGACAATTGAGCTAGGAGGTACAATATCACATTACACATTACCCCTGGCTGGGGGCAGTATTGAGTAGCTTGGATGAATAAGGTGCCCAGAGGTGCCCAGAGTAAACGGCCTGCTACTCAGTCCCAGTTGCTAATATATGCATATTATTAGTATATTTGGTTAGAAAACACTGACGTTTCTAAAACTGTTTGAATGATGTCTGTGAGTATAACAGAACTCATATGGCAGGCAAAAACCTGAGAAAAAATCCAACCAGGAAGTGGGAAATCTGAGATTGGTCGTTTTTCAACTCATTCCCTATTGAAGATACAGTGGGATATTGGCCATGTTGCACTTCCTAAGGCTTCCACTAGATGTCAACAGTCTTTAGAAACTTGTTTGAGGCTTCTACTGTAAAGGAGGGGCTCATAAGGGCTCTTTGAGTCAGTGGTCTGGCAGAGTGCCACAAGCTCGTGACGCTCGTTCACGTGAGAGGTAGCTCGCGTTCCATTGCTTTTTCTACAGACAAAGGAATTCTCCTGTTGGAACATTATTGAAGATTTATGTTAAAAACATCCTAAAGATTGATTCTATACATCGTTTGACATGTTTCTACTGACTGTAATGGAACTTTTTGACATTTCGTCTGCTCCTAGTGAACGCGCTTCATGACTTTGGATTTGTTTACAAAACGCGCTAACAAACGTAGCTATTCGGACATAAATCATTGACATTATCGAACAAAACCAACATTTATTGTGGAACTGGGATTCCTGAGAGTGCATTCTGATGAAGATCATCAAAGGTAAGTGAATATTTATCATGTTATTTCTGACTTCTGTTGACTGCACAATATGGCGGATATCTTTTTGGCTAGTTTAGGCTCTGAGCGCCGTACTCAGATTATTGCATGGTTTGCTTTTTCCGTAAAGCTTTTTTGAAATCTGACACAGCGGTTGCATTAAGGAGAAGTGGATCTACAATTCCATGTATAACACTTGTATCTTTGATCAACGTTTATTATGAGTATTTCTGGAAATTGATGTGGCTCTCTGCAAAATCACCGGATGTTTTTGGAACTACTGAACATAACGCGCCAATGTATACTGAGATTTTTTTATATAAATATGAACTATACCGAACAAAACATACATGTATTGTGTAACAAGAAGTCCTATGAGTGTCATCTGATGAAGATCATCAAAGGTTAGTGATTAATTTTATCTCTATTTCTGCTTTTTGTGACTCCTGTCTTTGGCTGGGAAAATGGCTGTGTTTTTCTGTGACTTGGCGGTGACCTAACATAATCATTTGTGGTGCTTTCGCTGTAAAGCCTTTTTGAAATCACACACTGTGGTTAGATTAACAAAAATATTACCTTTAAAATGGTATAAGATACTTGTATGTTTGAGGAATTTTAATTATGAGATTTCTGTTGTTTGAATTTGGCGCCCTGCACTTTCACTGGCTGTTGTCATATCAATCCCGTTAGTGGGATCTCAGCCATAAGAAGCTAACCAGTTGGCTATTGTAGCTTGTGTGCTCCAGCAAGAAAACCCCAAATTCTCACTCAAACAGAAGGTAGAACTAACAAAGTGTCACGCCCTGATCTGTTTCACCTGTCCTTGTGATTGTCGCCACCTCCTTCAGGTGTCGCTTGTTTCCCCCAGTGTATTTATCCCTGTGTTTCCTGTCTCTCTGTGCCAGTTTGTCTTTTATGTCCAAGTCAACCAGCATATAGTTCCTGTGCGCCTGCCTTTTCTATTAGCTTTTTGCTAGTCCTCCTGGTTTTTACCCTTGCCTGTTTCTGGACTCTGTACCCGCCTGCCTGACCATTCTGTCTGCCTTGACCTCGAGCCTGCCTGCCACTCTGTACCTCCTGGACTCTGAACTGGTTTTGACCTTTTGCCTGTCCACGACCATTCTCTTGCCTACCCCTTTTTGGATCAATAAACATCTATGACTCCAACCATCTGCCTCCTGTGTCTGCATCTGGGTCTCGCCTTGTGCCCTGATACAAAGAGTCACTGACAACAATCAATACGAAACAGGTTGGGTTTTAGGAGGGGTTCTGAAAGACACTCAAGGGGTGTCCACTGAAAGTTAACTAGCAACAACAACTGGGGCTTAAAAGTCACCCACCATGAGCACCAACTACATTTGCCCAAGAAGAGACAAACAAAATAAAATCCACACCAAACTTAAAGACAGGAAGCAAACCAAAATGAAAACAGGAGAGACCAGATAAAGGATTATTTTTTAATTTAAAAAAAAATCAAACCGAGAGAGTCAACTAAAGGTGTTTTCACTCTACATCTCTCAAGCCAACTGGAGCACTGGGCCAGCCACTCTTAAATGTCACCTGGGCCAGCACAGGTGAAACAAAGTAACTTCAATCTCACAACATGATCAATTTAACTGTGTCACCTAGTTGCGGCCCACTATATAACACGTCACCCGCCCTGGGAGAGGGGTGACCTTGACAATTTATTGTTATAAAGGGAGGCTGCCTGGATTTTTAGTTGAACGACCCTTGCTCCCTTCGGTCTCAAAGTAGACTTTGATCTGAAGCCATTCTTGTGATTTCGCTATTCATTGTAAAGTTTATAGGCCTATGTAGCCAAATTGTATCTATGATTGTATGCTATCCATTCATGATTTTTATATGTTCTATTTATATCTGTAAATATAACAATGATATCAAGCCACCCCCGAGTGGCGCAGCGGTCTACGGCACTGCATCTCAGTGCTAGAGGCGTCACTACAGACTCTGATTCGATTCCAGGCTGTATCACAACCTGCCGCGATTGGGAGTCCCATAGGGCGGCTCACAATTGGCCCAGTGTCGTCCGGGTTAGAGTTTGGCCGGGGTAGGCCGTCATTGTAAATAAGAATTTGTTCTTAACTGACTTGCCTCGTTAATTAAAATAAATGAAACACCGGGCCATGATTACAGACACCTGTGTGTTCTTATAAACTAGTGACTCCCAGTGTTTGTCATTATACCCTGATGAAGACAGCTTGTCTGTTGAAACGTTGGTTATTAAATTATTGCATCTGAGCTCCTAGAGTGTGCGGCTCTCCTTTTCCTTTCCAAGTGTTCTACTCCGCTAGCCAACATCTCAGCTAAACAGGTGTGCGTTTCTTTCGCCTCCAGTCTACTGGGTGTCAACATTTAAATACAAGACAGAATAGCCACCTTTTTTTTGGTAAATATACAGTACTAATTCCAGGGTTTATCTTTATTTTCACTATTTTCTACATGGTAGTATAATAGTGAAGACATCAAAACTATGAAATAACACATATAGAATCATGTAGTAACCCAAAAAGTTTTGAACAAATTAAAATATATTTTATATTTTTGTGATTCTTCAAAGTAGCCACCCTTTACCTTGATGACAGCTTTGCACACTCTTGGCATTCTCTCAGTCAGCTTCATGAGGTAGTCCCCTGGAATGCATTTCAATTAACAGTTGTGCCTTGTTAATTTGTGGAATTTCTTTCCTTCTTAATGCGTTTGAGCCAATCAGTTGAGTTGTGACAAGGTAGGGTTGGTATACAGAAGATAGCCCTATTTGGTAAAATACTGTCAGTGATTTATTTAGAATTCAAGGCACACTTGACCAGCATGGTTACCACAGGATTCTGCAGCGATACACCATCCCATCTGGTTTGTACTTAGTGGGACTATCATTAGTTTTTCAATAGGACAATGACCCAACACACCTCCAGGCTGTGTAAGGGCTATTTGACCAAGAAGGAGAGTGATGGAGTGCTGCATCAGATGACCTGGCCTCCACAATCACCCGACCTAAATCCATTTGAGATGGTTTGGGATGAGTTGGAAGGAAAAGCAGGCAACAAGTGCTCAGCATATGTGGGAACTCCTTCAAGACTGTTGGAAAAGCATTCCCTGGAATGAGTAGGTGTGTCCAAACTTTTGACTGGTACTGTATATACGGAAGGAAATTTATCCTCCAGCGAGAGCCAGCATGCTAGCTAGCCAGATACATTTCCGTCAGTAGCTATCCTTCTAAATGCGATGGTCACTGGATAAACTATGATGTGAACATTATTGGCTGAATTAATAGCCAGTTGTTGTTGCCAATTGTGGAATCATATCTAACCCACTGGTTCCTGAAGGCTATGTCCCCATGAGCTCCCGAGTCTAGCTAACGTTAGCTAGCATCGCAAATTATAATTTTTCTAGCTAGCTGAGCTGTTTTATAAGAAAATGGCTGATATGAATCAAACACTGTAGCTAGCTAGCAAGGCCTCCTGGGTGACAATGCCATTGCTAGACCCGGGAGCTTTATTAGGGATAGTTTCCCTGGGATATTTTGCAAATGTATTTGTGGTACAATTCCCATTTAGCATTTCTGGCACAAACCCCATTCAAGTCATGGGACCACTATAAGACATTTTCCCCCATAATCGTCAAAACATCTATACGTGTCTTATTGGAGCTTCACAATCAATTTGAGATAGTTTCGGATTATTTGGACATGATATGCGAATAATGCTAATATCGGTCTCATGACTTGAAAGGCATATATGCCACAAATGCTAAAACGTTAGCAAGTGGAAACAGTGCCAGGTAAACTAACCAAATCATCAATTGCTGTCATACCTTGTCCATAGACTGCTTACAGGGTAAGGAAACCAATGTGTCATTTTGTAATTTGGGTTAACTATCCCTTTAAAGAGGCCTTTTCAAGACAGTTTAGAACTGTGTGTGTGTGTGTGTGTGTGTGTGTGTGTGTGCGCGCGTGCGTGCGTGCGTGCGTGCGTGCGTGCGTGCGTGCGTGCAGACAGACAGACAGACGATAGAGACCCGAGGGATACTTTACAAGTGTCACAAAGGAATTGGTGAAACAGTTTAATGCTCTCATTTTAACAGCTCAAGTTACTGAGGAGAGTTTATGAAAGCACATTTTACAGCAAAGCCTGTACCTATACAGATGTTCCTACTTGAAAGTGTGTGGTTCAATAACATTCATTACATACAAAGACAAAAAAAATGTAAAATTAAATGAGTAAAATTCTGGCAGCATTTTGGCTACTTTTTTCAGCAATTTTCAGTGCATCAGCATCAAGGATATTTAGCAAAATAACATTTAAACAAATGTTTTGAATGTCTCTGTAATGGAGAATAAAATCTATAGGTAGACATGGAAACAGAAGCCAGTGAAAGGTTCACAGTACAATTTAACGCAAAACACTGTCCATTTTAAACAGGCAGTGTACAAGTCCCTTATTTCCAAAAGTACAATAATAATGTGAAGATTCTCTATCTACATGCATTCAGACACTTCCTTTTCGCTCCATTGGTTGTAAATTGAATAAGCCAGTGTTGTGTTTTGGTCCTGTCGTGAAGTCAACCAGGAGCTCTTTTAATAAGAGACGAGATGAACTCACAGAGAATAACTGCAGACATACAATAGAGCAGGAACTTTCTTCATGTTTCTTATAACACTGTTCCTTACTCTAAGCTACTATTCTAGTTTGGCTCAGTCTATAGTCTGATGTACAGAAAATATGCCTACCATCTAGAACCTGGACCTGTATAGAAACAACTTCATGAACAGAGAGGGGTTGGGGGGAGTACAAGATTTGGATAATATATTCCTTTTCAGTTTAAAATCTACACGCATGTGAGCACAGAATTTAATTGTGTTGTTTTTGGATTAAGTTTGCTGTGTGTAAAATCTATCCATGCTTGCATTTTATATAGTGGAGCATTGTGCCATGCACTCAATGACAAAATGTAAAACTTTAAACAAACTTGTAGTGGCAAGTGAAAGATTAACCTTGACCACTGTAACTGTATATGCCTCTCAGTAGACTACCAAGCCTTGCATACACATTATCTTTGCTGTAAAACTAAAACACAGGATACTGGCCCTCTACTTTACACGAACCCTGTCATTTAGATGTATTACCAAATAGAAAAGGGATAACAAAATAACATGAGATAGAATAGTCTTCATACATCAGAGATACAAGCATGTCTCTGTCTGATTTCTGTATATCATCAGTTCCCTGTGCTTGTTGTAGGAGTGGAGTGTGAGAGCAAGTAAGATCTTGATGCTCTGCATACAAAGGTTTTGTTCTTTTTAAATGTACTTGAGTTGAATTTTCTCTTTAAAGTTCCATGAGAGACAGTGGTTAGAACACAGGCCTTATAATAAGAGCTCACATTTTGGTTGAATGCATTCAGTTGTGCAACTGACAAGGTATCCCCTTCCCCTTTCCCTTTCTAAATAAAAACTAAAACAATTTGAAAAGCTGTTCTTAAGTTGTTGTTGTTGTTGTGTGTGTAGTGGTTGTCATGACATAACGGAGTGAGTCTAATCGCAAAAGAGAGTGAACTTCTATCAAACAATCTACCACAGATTACATTAAATCATCAACAGGGATGCAGCACTATATATAGGGGGTAGTTGCTTTTGTGATGTTTTTTTGCTTTTATGTTGTTGTTGATGTTATTTAGTCCATTTTCCCTTCTATTGGCTACGTTAAGAGATGGGCAGCTGGTCTGTCCAATCAGGTCTCTACTTTCCCATAGGTGCCCTCAGGTGGGCGGTACTGTTTTGGAAAGGCCTTCAGCTGGAGGGAGTTGAAGGCGTATTTACGACATCCTACATTCTTCATGGTGTTCTCTCGTCTGCAGCCCTCACTATTGGGAGGAGGAGATGAGAAGAGAGAGGAGGAGAGGGTAAAGTAGAAGAGAGAGGAGGGGAGGGTAAAGTAGAGGAGAGAGAGAAGGAGAGGAGAGAAGGAAAGGGAGAGAGGAGGAGAGAGAAGGAGATGGGAGGGGAGGAGAGGAGAGAAAAGGAGAGGAGAAAAGAAGGGATGATTGGTTAAAAGGTAAAAGGAGATGAGTTAGAGGGTATATGAAAACATTAAGTTATTATAAACATTTACATAATTCTTCCTTTCCTCAAATTTGACATGATAAACGCTACATATTGTCTCGTTTTGTTCAGGCAGTTGTGTGGCCAGCTGACCTGCGCATGCAGTCGAGGGCCTGGGAGAAGACCTGTGGGGCCAGTCCGTGCTCCTGCTGGAGGATGAGACACTGCTCCAGGGTTAGAGACATGGCTGTACGGTCTTTAGCACTCTTACAGCTGGTAAAACGCACTCCGTTCAGACGCCGACAAGCCTGGGGAGGGAGAGACAGGGAGAGAGAGAAAGAAGAGGGGGGCAGAGGAGAAAAGGTGAGGAGAGGAACGTAGAGAGTAGAGGAAGGAATGGGGAAGTATAGAGAGTCAGGCAGACTTCAACTCATTCAGTTAGCGATAGAAGTGTATTGTGGAGAGAGAAAGAGAAGGAGAGAATGTCTCTACCTCCGCTGCCTGCCACAGGATCTCTACGTTCTTGCTTTTCCTGGCGTTGATGTTCTGACTCAGCAGCTTTAGCAGCTCAGGCAGGCTGGTCTGACTACGGATACAAGGGAGGCCTGGAGAGAGGAGAGAGGATTATTATTGCACTGATTGATGTACATTTTAAGAACCAGGTTGTTAACCATTTTATTAGGGGTTGAGGTTAAGATGAGGCTGTGTGACTCACAGTCCTCAGGTAGGACCTCTTTAAACTGGTCATAGTATGAGCTGAGTCGAGCCATATTCTCCATGTTAATCCCCTCCTGGAGAGACGTGTCTCCAAACCTATAGACACATAGATGGACAGACAGATTGGATTTTTCTTCAGGGGGAATTGTACTGCTCATTAAGCAAAGCTACAACACATCAGAATTTCTTAGTCTATAGGGAGTAGACCTAATGTTCTCACAGTCTCCATCACTGGCATCGTTGAGGAATTACCATGGCATTTTTTGCAATAATTTCTAGTCTGTACTGGCAAATCTAATAAACACGATTCGAAAACACACAATAACCAGACGCTCGTGATTATTCGAGGTAACCATCATCACTTATATGGTATTAAAACAAATGTCAGCTGGCTGCCATTGCCATGGTAACACACTTCCTGAATACCCTCTCTCTTCATTGTACTGCTGTTCTCTCCTCCCTCCACCTCTCCTCTTATCCCGTATCTCCTTCAATCCTCTTATAACCTCTCCCACTCTCCTTTCCTTCCCTTTCCTCTCCTTGTCTCTCATCATCTCTCCTCTTCTCTCCTCTCTCGTTTACTCACTTCTCGGCCAGTGTCTGCTGTTCATTGATTCCCACATTGAAGAGAACCGGCTGAACCCTCAGCAGCATTCCATTCTGGATCTCCCTCGGCAACGCATCAAACATCGCTGCTGGTAACGGAACCCTGACGTTGAAGCCGTCCCGGTTCCCGGTGATGACAGGCAACATATCTGGGCCGAAGACCGAGGTTGCCTGGGTAACCTTAAAAGTGACGTTTCGCAGGTCCATCACACCAACACTCATGTCCTCCAACATGGCCAGCTCCTCCCCTTTAAGATTGAAGAGAGTAAGGGGTAAGAGTAGGTTTCAGTTGTCATATTTGAACATATAGAAATAAAATATAGAAAATGAGTAGGTTTCAAATCAAAATATTTGTGTGTGTATTCTAAAACATAAACACAAGAATACACACACACACAAACACACTCACACACACACACTCTGTCACGGCCGATGCTGGAAGAAGCGGACCAAGGCGCAGCGTGGTGAGCGTACATTACTTTTATTTAGGAATGACGCCAACAAAAACAATAAACAATACAAAACCGACCGTGAAGCTTACAGGGCATTAGTGCCACAAACAAAGTTAACTACCCACACTGAAAGGAGGGAAAAAGGGCTACCTAAGTATGGTTCCCAATCAGAGACAACGATAGACAGCTGTCCCTGATTGAGAACCATACCCGGCCAAAACATATAAACACAAAATCATAGAAAACAAAACATAGAATGCCCACCCCAAATCACACCCTTACCAAACCAAATAGAGACATAAAAAGGCTCTCTAAGGTCAGGGCGTGACACACACAGTCAGCAGGTTACCGTAGGTGCTGAGCAGGCCCTCATACTGGACTAGCAGGCCGATGATGTGGAGCTGCCTGAGGAAGCCATCGTCATGGAGACAGTTCCTCAGCTTGATGATGAAACCACAGATCAGAGCTGACAGCTACAGAAGGGGAAACACCATTACAACTATTCATCATCTATATAATCACCATTACAACTATTCATCATCTATATAATCACCAATACAACTATTCATCATCTATATAATCACCAATACTGTAACGGAATTCCTCCTCCTCTTCATACGAAAAGGAGGAGTGGTGATTCGACCAAGACGCAGCGTTGTAACTTGACATTATATTTATTAAACAAAACCGAAAAAACAGGAAGAACACTTGAATAGATACAAAACAACAAACGACGTAGACTGACCTGAACGTAAGAACTTACATGAAACACGAAGAACGCACGAACAGGAAAAAACAGACTACACAAAAACCGAACGAACAAACAAACCGAAAACAGTCCCGTGTGGCACAACATACACAGACACAGGAGACAACCACCCACAACAATCAATGTGAAAACACCTACCTTAATATGGCTCTCAATCAGAGGAAATGAAAACCACCTGCCTCTAATTGAGAGCCATATCAGGTCACCCTTAAACCAACATAGAAACACAAAACAGACTGCCCACCCAAACTCACGTCCTGACCAACTAACACATACAAAACGAACAGAAAACAGGTCAGGAACGTGACATAACCCCCCCCTTAAGGTGCGAACTCCGGACGCACCAGCACAAAGTCTAGGGGAGGGTCTGGGTGGGCATCTGACCACGGTGGTGGCTCAGGCTCTGGGCGAGGTCCCCACCCCACCATAGTCAATCCCAGCTTACGTCTCCCCCTCCGACTGACCACCCTCCTATTACACCCACTTAATTTACAGGATAACATGAAAATAAGGGGCAGCACCGGGACAAGGGGCAGCACCGGGATAAGGTAGCTCAGGACAGAGAGGTAGCTCAGGATAGAGAGGTAGCTCAGGATAGAGGGGCAACTCCGGGCTGAAGGGCAGCTCCGGACAGAGAGACAGCTCTGGACTGAGGGGCAGTTCAGGATTAATGGCAGCTCTGGGCTGAGGGGCAGCTCATGGCTGGCTGACGGCTCTGGACGCTCATGGCTGGCTGACGGCTCTGGACGCTCATGGCTGGCTGACGGCTCTCGACGCTCATGGCTGGCTGACGGCTCTCGACGCTCATGGCTGGCTGACGGCTCTCGACGCTCATGGCTGGCTGACGGCTCTCGACGCTCATGGCTGGCTGACGGCTCTCGACGCTCATGGCTGGCTGACGGCTCTCGACGCTCATGGCTGGCTGACGGCTCTCGACGCTCATGGCTGGCTGACGGCTCTGGACGCTCATGGCTGGCTGACGGCTCTGGACGCTCATGGCTGGCTGACGGCTCTCGACGCTCATGGCTGGCTGACGGCTCTCGACGCTCATGGCTGGCTGACGGCTCTCGACGCTCATGGCTGGCTGACGGCTCTCGACGCTCATGGCTGGCTGACGGCTCTCGACGCTCATGGCTCGCTGGCGGCTCTGGACGCTCATGGCTCGCTGGCGGCTCTGGACGCTCATGGCTCGCTGGCGGCTCTGGACGCTCATGTCTGGTTGGCGGCTCTGGCAGATCCGGTCTGGTTGGCGGCTCTGGCAGATCCGGTCTGGTTGGCGGCTCTGGCAGATCCGGTCTGGTTGGCGGCTCTGGCAGATCCGGTCTGGTTGGCGGCTCTGGCAGATCCGGTCTGGTTGGCGGCTCTGGCAGATCCGGTCTGGTTGGCGGCTCTGGCAGATCCGGTCTGGTTGGCGGCTCTGGCAGATCCGGTCTGGTTGGCGGCTCTGGCAGATCCGGTCTGGTTGGCGGCTCTAGCAGATCCTGTCTGGTTGGCGGCTCTGGCAGATCCTGTCTGGTGAATGGCTCTAGCGGCTCCTGACTGACTAACGGCTCTGACGGCTCGGGACAGACGGATGGCTCAGACGGCTCGGGGCAGACGGATGGCTCAGATGGCGCTGGGGAGACGGATGGCTCAGATGGCGCTGGGGAGACGGATGGCTCAGATGGCGCTGGGGAGACGGATGGCTCAGATGGCGCTGGGGAGACGGATGGCTCAGATGGCGCTGGGGAGACGGATGGCTCAGATGGCGCTGGGGAGACGGATGGCTCAGATGGCGCTGGGGAGACGGATGGCTCAGATGGCGCTGGGGAGACGGATGGCTCAGATGGCGCTGGGGAGACGGATGACTCAGATGGCACTGGGCAGACGGATGGCTCTGGCCGGATTTGGCGCACTGTAGGCCTGGTGCGTGGTGCCGGAACTGGAGGCACCGGGCTGAGGGCACGCACATCAGGACGAGTACGGGGAGAAGGAACAGTGTGTACAGGGCTCTGGAGACGCACAGGTGGCTTAGTGCGTGGTGCCGGAACTGGAGGCACTGGGCTGGAGACACGCACCATAGGGAGAGTGCGTGGAGGAGGAACAGGGCTCTGGAAACGCACTGGAAGCCTGGTGCGTGGAGTAGGCACTGGTGGTACTGGACTGGGGCGGGGAGGTGGCGCCGGAAATACCGGACCGTGCAGGCGTACTGGCTCCCTTGAGCACTGAGCCTGCCCAACCTTACCTGGTTGAATGCTCCCCGTCGCCCGACCAGTGCGGGGAGGTGGAATAACCCGCACCGGGCTATGTAGGCGAACCGGGGACACCATGCGTAAGGCTGGTGCCATGTAAGCCGGCCCAAGGAGATGCACTGGTGGCCAGATATGTAGAGCCGGCTTCATGGCACTTGGCTCAATGCTCAATCTAGCCCTACCAGTGCGGGGAGGTGGAATAACCCGCACCGGGCTATGCACACGTACAGGAGACACCGTGCGCTCTACTGCGTAACACGGTGTCTGCCCGTACTCCCGCTCTCCACGGTTAGCCTGGGAAGTGGGCGCAGGTCTCCTACCTGCCCTTGGCCCACTACCTCTTAGCCTCCCCCCAAGAAATGTTTGGGTAGTACTCACGGGCTTTTCGGGCTTCCGTGCTAGACGCGTCCCCTCATAACGCCGGTTCCTCTCTCCGGTTTCCTCCGCTCTCCGAGCTGCCTCCAGCTGTTCCCATGGGAGGCGATCCTTACCAGCCAGAATCTCCTCCCATGTGTAGCAACCCTTGCCGTCCAAAATATCCTCCCATGTCCATTCCTCCTTCTTGCGCTGTCCCTTCCTCCCGTTACACCGCTGCTTGATCTTTTGTTGGTGGGTGGTTCTGTAACGGAATTCCTCCTCCTCTTCATACGAAAAGGAGGAGTGGTGATTCGACCAAGACGCAGCGTTGTAACTTGACATTATATTTATTAAACAAAACCGAAAAAACAGGAAGAACACTTGAATAGATACAAAACAACAAACGACGTAGACTGACCTGAACGTAAGAACTTACATGAAACACGAAGAACGCACGAACAGGAAAAAACAGACTACACAAAAACCGAACAAACAAACAAACCGAAAACAGTCCCGTGTGGCGCAACATACACAGACACAGGAGACAACCACCCACAACAATCAATGTGAAAACACCTACCTTAATATGGCTCTCAATCAGAGGAAATGAAAACCACCTGCCTCTAATTGAGAGCCATATCAGGTCACCCTTAAACCAACATAGAAACACAAAACAGACTGCCCACCCAAACTCACGTCCTGACCAACTAACACATACAAAACTAACAGAAAACAGGTCAGGAACGTGACAAATACAACTATTCATCATCTATATAATCACCATTAAAACTATTCATCATCTATATAATCACCAATACAACTATTCATCATCTATATAATCACCAATACAACTATACAAATAATAATAATGTCCGATGTAGAACATCAATCATACTAATATAATTGTGTGTTCGCGTGCACACGTATCTGTGTACGTATGTGTGTGAACGCATCTTTGTGTGCATCTGTGTGTGTGTGTGTATATATATATATATATATATGTGTGTGTGTGTGTGTGTGTGTGTGTGTGTGTGTGTGTGTGTGTGTGTGTGTAAACCCACCGTCTGGCAGAAGACCACATCTCTCCTGTACTGTAGCGTGAGGCTCATGGCGATGGTGGGAGCACTGTCCTGCATTAGGAGGAACACCATGGACTTCTTAGCCTTGTCACTCATCAGAGACACACACTCTGACAGGGTAGTCAGGAGAGGGTACAATGCCTCACTCCATTCACCTGGTAGAGAAAGGGGAGAGGTTATACAGTATATCTATACACACACACACACACACACACACACACACACACACACACACACACACACACACACACACACACACACACACACACACACACATTATTGTTCTTACCTGGGGAGGGCTTTTCCTTTTGTACATCTGGGCTGCTGTCTAGAAAAGAACATATTTATTTTAAAGACAGAGTGGTGTGTGCATTTGTGAGTGCATGTCTGCTAGTCAAAGAATAATACAGAACAATATTACAATATGGAGGAGTCAAACGACATGAACCTACAGTGCTGTTGTCTTTCATGGTTTGACTGACATGTGATGGTCAGATAAGGGAATGATGACAATGAGGATGATGATGATGATGATGGAGGAAGAGAAGAAGAAGGAGATGAAGATGACGATTCTGGGTGTATCCAGAAGGCTTCTCTGTTTCCATGGATACCTCAAGGAATTCACACACATTCCCTTTTATCCCCTGACCCACTCAACCAATCAACCAATTAAATAATACATTAATCAACCACTCAACCAGTCAACCAATTAAATAATACATTAATCAACCACTCAACCAGTCAACCAATTAAATAATACATTAATCAACCACTCAACCAGTCAACCAATTAAACAATACATTAATCAACCAATCAACCAACTAAACAATACATTAATCAACCAATCAACCAGTCAACCAATTAAACAATACATTAATCAACCACTCAACCAGTCAACCAATTAAACAATACATTAATCAACCAATCAACCAGTCAACCAATTAAACAATACATTAATCAACCAATCAACCAACCAACCAATCAACCAACTAAACAATACATTAATCAACCAATCAACCAATGAAACAATTCATTAATCAACCAATCAACCAGTCAATCAATTAAACAATACATTCATAAACCAATCAACCAATCAATCAATCAATCAACCAACTAAACAATACATTAATCAACCAATCAACCAATGAAACAATACATTAATCAACCAATCAACCAGTCAATCAATTAAACAATACATTCATAAACCAATCAACCAATCAATCAATCAACCAACTAAACAATACATTAATCAACCAATCAACCAATTAAACAATACATTAATCAACCAGTCAATCAATTAAACAATACATTAATCAACCAATCAACCAGTCAATCAATTAAACAACACATTAATAAACCAATTAACCAATCAATCAGTTTACCTATTTTACTTTAACAGCTGCCTAATTTCAGTCAGGTAATTTGACTGTATGAAGTGTGCGTGTGTGTTTACCTTTCTTAGTAGTGGCATTGGTCTGCTGCTGAGAGTTCAGGAACACATCCTCACTGCTGCTGTCACTCTGCATACTATCTTTGGCCAGCAGTCTGTCCACCCTCTGGATCACACAGTCCAGACTCTTATCCACATTCAACCATACCTTCTCCTGAAGGGGGGTTGAGAGTGACAGAAAGCAGGAGGTATGAAAGATTAAACATGAAATAAACTTTCTATATAAATTCTATACAATATTGTTGTTATTCTCAATTCTTAAACAAAATATATTAATGTCATCTTACCCAGTTCTCCTCGTGCCAGTCAGCCTGTAGGGAGGAGCGCTTGTCTCTCCCCCCCTCTCCTTCCTGGTATACGGAGTGGCGAGGGGAGATGGAGTGGCGAGAGGGGGAGGTGGATTGGCGAGCGGGGGAGGTAGAGTGGTGAGAGGGGGAGGGAGTGTGATGAGAGGGAGAGCGGGATGGAGAGGGTGAAGGAGTGAGAGATGAGGGGGAGGGAGTGCCCTTCTGGGAAATGTATTCTGGACGGGCGGCAGAGAGGGCCAGGATGGCAGAGGACAGCAACTTAGAGTCACAAACTGTCACCAACTGACGAGTCTGGAGGGGGAGAGAGATGGAGGAGAGACAGGGAGAGGAGGAGAGAGATGGAGGAGAGACAGGGAGAGGGGGAGAAATGGAAGAGAGACAGGGAGAGGAGGAGAGAGATGGAGGAGAGACGGGGAGAGGGGGAGAGAGATAAAGGAGAGACAGGGAGAGTGGGAGAGAGATGGAGGAGAGACAGGGAGAGGGGGAGAGAGATGGAGGAGAGACAGGGAGAGGGGGAGAGAGATAGAGGAGAGACAGGGAGAGGTGGACAGAGATAGAGGAGAGACAGGGAGAAGGAGACAGAGATGTAGGAGAGACAGGGAGAGGAGGAGACAAGGGATATATAATAGTGTGTATTAATACAGTGAAATACATATTGATTGTATAGATAGATATATGTTTCAATGCTTCTCTCCCCTCTGTCTTCCCCCTCCCTCCTTCTCTCTCCCTGCCTGCCTCCCTCTCTACCCCTCTCATACCTTCTCAGAGAGGATGGCGAGGGTTCTTTCCAGAGCGTTGGCTGAGCGTTCCTTGGCAGCGCGGGACAAACGTTCGGTGTAGTAGCACACCTGGGTCTTCAAGGTGTTGATCTGACCAATCAGCTCCTTCGCTCTTACCACGTCCTGAGGCAGGTAGGCCACCGGCTTAGAGCCAGACACAGCACTGCTTGTAGGTGTGTGTTTATATGTGTGTGTGAGAGGGAGAGGGAGAGGGAGAGGGAGAGAAAGAAAGTGAGAGAGAATGAGAGAATGAGAGAGAGAGAGAGATCAGGGTGAAAATGTGCTGGTTTAAAATGATGTAATACAGAACACAAACAAACATATCCACTGAGACTGCACACATAAACGGAGCAGGTGACAGATCTCACCATTCCTCCTCATACGCGCTGATCAGAAAGCAAGCAAAAAGGAGACATTTCAATCAAAGGTTAGAAATCTAAATGAATGATAACAATTAAATCATGAACTGATGTTTCTATAGCAGGGTTTCCCAATTGACAGCCCCAATTGATTTTATTTGGCTTCCCAAGTTTTCTAAGCAAATAAATATTAATACACATTTTCGGTGTTGGACATAAAAGACTGTAAAATCACCAGGAAATCAGCTCAAAGTTATTTTAATTTTGGAAATCTGTTCCCAAATATTCCCATGCATAAATAAAGAGGCATATGTGATCATATTCCAATACAATAAAGGTTACAATTTTTTTTGTTGTCAAATACTATATTTGTTTGTGCGTTTTGTGGTGAATTTGCAGTGTACAAATGATTCAAAACGCTGTTCTGGTCCCCCAACCATATGCTCAAGAAAATATGGTCTCACTGTTTCCTAGCCTCCTCAAACTTGTGGATGAGTTTCCGAAGACCACAGTGCTTAAAGCCTTGGTGGTGGGCTGCTGGGGCACCTATAGTCACTACGTCATAGGTCCTGTCTGGGAGAGGAGAGGAAGGGAGATGGAGGGAGGAGGGAGATGAGAGGGAGAAGGAGGGAGGAAGAGAGAGGAGGGAGAGGAGAGATGGGAGAGAGGGAGGAGGAGGGAGGAGGGAGAGGAGAGGGAGTTGAAGGGGTAGAGAGCACTTTTAGACAGATATAAACATGCTTGCTGTGGAGAATTACATTGAACCAGATGGATATAATGATGGATATAAAGGACATAGAGACTGACAGATATATAAGGTTCCCTACCATAGAGACTGAAAGATATAACAGGTCCCCTACCATAGAGTCTGATAGATATGACAGGTCCCCTACCATAGAGACTGATATATATAACAGGTCCCCTACCATAGAGTCTGATAGATATGACAGGTCCCCTACCATAGAGACTGAAAGATATGACAGGTCCCCTACCATAGAGTCTGATAGATATGACAGGTCCCCTACCATAGAGTCTGATAGATATAACAGGTCCCCTACCATAGAGTCTGATAGATATGACAGGTCCCCTACCATAGAGACTGATAGATATAACAGGTCCCCTACCATAGAGACTGATAGATATAACAGGTTCCCTACCATAGAGTCTGATAGATATGACAGGTCCCCTACCATAGAGTCTGATAGATATGACAGGTCCCCTACCATAGAGACTGATAGATATAACAGGTCCCCTACCATAGAGACTGATAGATATGACAGGTCCCCTACCATAGAGTCTGATAGATATGACAGGTCCCCTACCATAGAGACTGATAGATATAACAGGTCCCCTACCATAGCCAGACTCTCCTTGTACTCTCATCCTCTGGACGTGTAGGTTAGTGGGGATAAACTCCAGCTTCTTATCTGCTTTCAGAGTACTGGACTTAAAGGAGGGACCTGGAAGAGGAGTAGGATGGATATGTTATGATGATGCCAACTATTGTACTTTTGCATGTTGCTGATGGTCTCTTTCTGTATGTTACTGACGCATTAGTGATATTAAATATTATATTATAGTGCTAACAGTGCTAATGTAGCAGGTTTCTGATATATCTGTAGTGACATGTCATAGCATGTCATTGCATAGCCTTATAAATTGTACGCCAAATTCATTATATTTTATATAAACTTTAACATTTGGACATAGTCTTTTTTAATTATGTTATGAATATGTTAGATGACCAAATGTAAAAGTTCAAATAAAATACCATGAATTTGGCATGCCATTTATAGGGCTAATCATTGTAGTCAGGGGCGACCCGTCATTCAGGGCAGGTTGGGCAAAGGCAGCTCCAAAATGCAGGTGTTTCAGCCTATCTCAGTGCTTTCTGTGGTGGGGCAAACCAGCAGAAAATACGGAGTGTTGCGCCTTGATTGGCTCAGTGTTCTGTCACTCATGGGGAAACTACGTCACCGCCAAGTCTAAGGGGAGAGCTAGAATATTCTAGCCCCTTGAGTGATGCCATAGAGTTATATTAGAAGTGCCCATCCAAGAAGGCTCAAGATCATTGGCCACAGATAAAATGACGTCAAATCACTTCATATGTACAATAGCTTTGATTGGACTGATCATGTCAACATCATACTTTCAAAATCTTAGCTAGCAGTCATCATCATGAATCAAGTCGACAATCTACTGGCAAATCCTTTTTAATCCTTGTCATATGAAGATAAATAATGAAGATAAAACGTATCAGTGCTCATCGGCCATTGGACATAAACATTACACAACAAGTTGGAAATCGCAAATTCAACAATGAGTGGTTTGGAAGGAATCAGTGACAGTGCCTAACTGCAAAAATTGCAAAGCAATCACTAGCCTGCTATTCAGTGGAGTGGCAGTGTGGTCCCAAATCTGGGATTAAGTGTCTCTTTTCCAAGTTTAAAATGATAAACATTCAACATGGGCCATGCTGTCAATGAAGCATGATTTGTGCTGCGCTCCAAACAACTGTTAACTCGTATTGCGACAACGTGACTTCAGTGAGTTCAAGACAACTGGGAAGTTGGAAATAAACAAGCTCTGACTGAGAAAATACATTTTAAACTCGGAATTGTAAATCCGGCCTCTTTCTAGAGCTACGACCTGAAGATCAATGACTTCATCATGTATTTTTTTAACCTTGTTTTTTTCTTTTTCGAGTTCCCAGTTGTTTTGAAAGCACCATAAATCCAGAGAATACCAGACTTTGATGACAACATTTTCCCACGAAGGACCTCTGCGCCACCTTCCTGTTCAAGTGAGCACATCACAAGGTGAGTCCAAAAATGTATTGTACTGTATGCTACTGCATAAATTATGTAATATGCCAGGGAGATATGTATACTGTAGCTAATAAAGTAATACTAAGTGTATGTTGTGTAGTAAGCTGTTAGTAGCCCATGTGCCTCACCCTAATAATTTGCTCTATTTACGCCTCTTAATTTCACCTACTGTTCTGACTTGGTGGTACACATGTAGCCTATAACCTGTTTTAGAGAAATGTAATCATCGAATATTGTAAGAGCTTTCATTGTCTGCTTATATGCCCCCTTTATTTATCCTACAGTTCTGACTTGTTGAACAGGGAGAACACTGTAAGAACAGCCCATGTTTTGAATTCTGTTGGTGTACATTTCAAAAGTGCTGAACAAATAGTTATATTGACTACGTCCGTCCTAGCTCGCTCATGAATGTCTTAATCGAAATAAGGGATTGCCTCTTATCCGCTTGTAGTCCCCTTATGCCATAGTTTGTTCATCTTAATTGTCATTAGAAACCACATTTGTCAGCCATATCAGATATGTTTTTTAAAAGGCAGTAAATGAGGCCTAATGAACTGTTTCACTGCCAGACAAGGCTCCGCTGATAGCCAGGTGTAGCAGTGGTAAGATGTTGGGACTGCTGTTAGAACAGCTTTATTTAGGCTGTTTGTGGGCACCGTTTGTCACCGTTTTAGTGCAGTTAATGTATTGTTTAGTGTTGTGTTGTGTAATGGTTTTGCTGGCATGCATATCACTTTTGATCCCCCCCCCCCCCAAGATTTACATGCTAAAATCGCCACTGATTGCGGTGTTGTTCTTGAGGATACTAACAACTGATATTAGTAATATGTTTTAAAATGTTTAGGTGCAGTCTAGCAGGATTGTTATGTTTTCTGGTATGTTGGTGTAATGTTCTATAAAGTATGGCGCTAACCTTTATATTCGTGTAGGTCACCGATGGTTTCCTGGTAGGTGAGGATGATGGTCTGGTACTGAGCAATAATCTCCCTCCTCAGGTTTTCCCAACATGGAGACAACTCCCCCAACTCCTCCAGTTCACACACCCTACACACACACACACACACACACACACACACACACACACACACACACACACACACACACACACACACACACACACACACACACACACACACACACACACACACACACACACACACACACACACACACACACACACACACTGTAAAAGTAAAAAGACTCAAAACACCATTATTGTGTAATGAAACCATGTAAAGTAGTGCACCTAACCTGAGATCTGGTGTTTGGAGGGTGTTTGAATGTAGACCCAATGTAAGTGTTCTGATACACAGAAATTGTTTTAAAACAATAGCAGTACAGTCATGGCCAAAAGTTTTGAGAATGACACAAATATACATTTTCACAAAGTCTGCTGCCTCAGTGGCTTTAGATATTTTTGTCAGATGTTACTATGGAATACTGAAGTATAATTACAAGCATTTCATAAGTGTCAAAGGCTTTTATTGACAATTGCATGAAGTTGATGCAAAGAGTCAATATTTGCAGTGTTGACCCTTCTTTTTCAAGACCTCTGCAATCCGCCCTGGCATGCTGTCAATTAACTTCTGGGCCACATCCTGACTGAAGGCAGCCCATTCTTGCATAATCAATGCTTGGAGTTTGTCAGAATTTGTGGGTTTTTGTTTGTCCACCCGCCTCTTGAGGATTGACCACAAGTTCTCAATGGGATTAAGGTCTGGGGAGTTTCCTGGCCTTGGACCCAAAATATCATTGTTTTGTTCCCCAAGCCACTTAGTTATCACTTTTGCCTTATGGCAAGGTGCTCCATCATGCTGGAAAAGGCATTGTTCGTCACCAAACTGTTCCTGGATGGTTGGGAGAAGTTGCTCTCGGAGGATGTGTTGGTACCATTCTTTATTCATGGCTATGTTCTTAGGCAAAATTGTGAGTAAGCCCACTCCCTTTGCTGAGAAGCAACCCCACACATGAATGGTCTCAGGATGCTTTACTGTTGGCATGACACAGGACTGATGGTAGCGCTCACCTTGTCTTCTCCGGACAAGCTTTTTTCCTGATGCCCCAAACAATTGGAAAGGGGATTCATCAGAGAAAATGACTACCCCAGTCCTCAGCAGGCCAATCCCTGTACGTTTTGCAGAATATCAGTCTGTCCCTGTTGTTTTTCCTGGAGAGAAGTGGCTTCTTTGCTGCTCTTCTTGACACCAGGCCATCCTCCAAAAGTCTTCACCTGACTGTGCGTGCAGATGCACTCACACCTGCCTGCTGCCATTCCTGAGCAAGCTCTGTACTGGTGGTGCCCCGATCCCGCAGCTGAATCAACTTTAGGAGACGGTCCTGGCGCTTGCTGGACTTTCTTGGTCGCCCTGAAGCCTTCTTCACAACAATTGAACCGCTCTCCTTGAAGTTCTTGAGGATCTAATAAATGGTTGATTTAGGTGCAATCTTACTGGATAAGAGCGTCTGCTAAATGACTTAAATGTAAATGTAAATGTTTGAAGCCCTTTTTGTGCAAAGCAATGATGACGGCACGTGTTTCCTTGCAGGTAACCATGATTGACAGAGGAAGAACAATGATTCCAAGCACCACCTCCTTCTGAAGCTTCCAGTCTGTTATTCGAACTCAATCAGCATGACAGAGTGATCTCCAGCCTTGTCCTCGTCAACACTCACACCTGTGTTAACGAGAGAATCACTGACATGATGTCAGCTGGTCCTTTGTGGCAGGGCTGAAATGCAGTAGAAATGTTTTTGGGGGATTCAGTTCATTTGCATGGCAAAGAGGGACTTTGCAATTAATTGCAATTCATCTGATCACTCTTCATAACATTCTGGAGTATATGCAAATTGCCATCATACAAACTGAGGCAGCAGACTTTGTGAAAATTAATATTTATGTAATTCTCAAAACTTTTGGCCATGACTGTACTCTCAAAAACCCAAAGTGGTTCTTCAATCTGAATATTGGTGTTTTTAAGAGAATGATGTGAAAACACTTTTTGGGGTTTCAGTGCATGTCAAAGGGAGCATCAAAACACTAAATGAACATGTACAGTACCAGTCAAATGTTGTACTGATTCAAGTTTTTTTTCTTTATTTTACTATTTTCTATATTGTATAATAATAGTGAAGACATCAAAACTATGACATAACACACATGGAATCATGTAATATCCCAAAAAAGTGTTAAACAAATCAAAATATATTTTATATTTGAGATTCTTCAAATTAGCCACCCTTTGCCTTGATGACAGCTTTGCACACTATGTGTTATTCAATAGTTTTTACAATGTAGAAAATAGTAAAAATAAAGAAAAACCCTTGAATGAGTAGGTGTGTCCAAACTTTTGACTGGTACTGTATATGCTCCCAGTCCCTGGCAAGGTGTTGCTCAACGCTTTATTATTAAGTGGTGTAATAATAATGTAATAATGGCGCTGGAGGGGATGGCTGTAGTTTTACGGGCTCCTAACTACTGTGCTATTTTGTTTGTTTTTCCGCATTGTTTGTAACTTATTTTGTACATAAAGTTGCTGCTACCATCTGTTTTGACCGAAAAGAGCTTCTGGACATCAGAACAGCAACCATCGAACTGGAGGAAGATTTTTTCTTTAATGAGTCAGACGGGAAGAATATACTGCTTTCCGGAGAACAGGCCCAAATCCCCATTATTAGCGTGAAGAAAAGGCGGAGATACCAAGGAAAAAGGTCGGGGTGCCTTGTTAGGATTCGTAGGCGAGTGAGTAAATCGCCATTACCATCTGTTCTATTGGCCAACGTGCAATCACTGGAAAACAAACTTGATGATCTACGGTCGAGACTATCCTACCAACGGGACATTAAAAACTGTAATATCTTATGTTTCAGAGTCGTGGCTGAACGATGACATGGATAATATAGAGCTGGCTGGGTTTTCCGCGCATTGGGAGAACAGAGAGGCTACGTCTGGTAAGATGAGGGGCTGTGGTGTGTATTTGTCAATAACTGCTGGTGGGCGATGTCTAATATTAAAGAAGTCTCTAGGTATTGCTTGTCTGAGGTAGAGTACCTCATGATAAGCTGTAGACCACACTATCCACCAAGAGAGTTCTCATCTATATTATTCGTAGCCGTCATTTACCACCACAAATCGATGCTGGCACTAAGACCACACTCAACAAGCTATATAAGGCCATAAGCAAACAAGAAAATGCTCATCCAGAAGCGGCGCTCCTATTGGCCGGGGACTTTAATACTGGTAAACTTAAATCCGTTTTACCTAATTTCTACCAGCATGTCACATGTGCAAAGCTCTCCCTCGCCCTCGATTTGGCAAATCTGACCATAATTCTATCCTCCTGATTCATGCTTACCAGCAAAAACTAAAGCAGGAAGTACCAGTGACTCGCTCAATACGGAAGTGGTCAGATGACACGGATGCTACACTACAGGACTGTTTTGCTAGCACAGACTGGAATATATTCCGTGATTCATCCAATGGCATTGAGGAGTATACCACCTAAGTCACCGGCTTCATCAATAAGTGCAATGACAACGTCGTCCCACAGTGACCATATGTACATATCCCAACCAGAAGCCATGGATTACAGGCAACATCCGCACCGAGCTAAAGGCTATAGCTTTATCTTTCAGGAGCGGGACACTAATCCGGACGCTTATATGATATCCCGCTATGCCCTCAATCGAACCATCAAACAGGCAATGCGCCACTACTGGACTAAGATTGAATCCTACTACACCGGCTCTGACGCTCGTCGGATGTGGCAGGGCTTGCAAACAATTACGGACTACAAAGGGAAACACAGCCGCAAGCTGCCCAGTTCACGCAAGCCTACCAGATGAGCTAAATGCCTTCTATGCTCGCTTCGAGGCAAGCAACACTGAAGCATGCATGAGAGCACCAGCTGTTCCGGACGACTGTGTGATCACGCCTTACGTAGCCGATGTGAGCAAGAACTTTAAACTGGTCAACATTCACAAAGCCGCTGGGCCAGACGGATTACCAGAGTGTGTACTCAGAGCATGCGCGGACCCACTGGCAAGTGTCTTCACTGACATTTTCAACCTCTCCCTGACCGAGTCTGTAATAGACATATGTTTCAAGCAGACCACCATGGTCCCTGTGCCCAAGAATTTGAAGGTAACCTGCCTAAATGACTAACACCCAGTAGCACTCACGTTGGTAGCCATGAAGTTATTTGAAAGGCTGTTCATGGCTCACATCAACACCATCATCCCGGAAACCTTAGACCCGCTCCAATTCGCATACCGCCCCAACATATCCACAGTTGATGCAATCTCAGTCACACTCCACACTGCCCTTTCCTACCTGGACAAAAGGAACTCCTATGTTAGAATGCTGTTCATTGACTACAGCTCAGCATTCAACACCATAGTGCCCACAAAGCTCATCACTAAGCTAAGGATCCTGGGACTAAACACCTCCCTCTGCAACTGGATCCTGGACTTCTTGATGGGCCATCCCCAGGTGATGAGGGTAGGTAACAACACATCTGCCACGCTGAACCTCAACACAGGGGCCCATCAGGTGTGCGTGCTTAGTCCCCTCCTGTACTCCCTGTTCACCAACGACTCCAACACCACCATTAATTAAGTTTGCTGATGACACAACAGTGGTAGGCCTGATCACCGACAACGATGAAACAGCCTATAGGGAGGAGGTCAGAGACCTGGCAGTGTGGTGCCAGGACAACAACCTCTCCAAAAGTGTGAGCAAGACAAAGGAGCTGATCGTGGACAACAGGAAAAGGAGGGCCGAACACGCCCCCATTCACATCGAGGGGGTTGTAGTGGAGCGGGTAAAGAGTTGTAAGTTCCTTGGTGTCCAAATCACCAACAATGTATCCTGGTCCAAACTCACCAGGACAGTCGTGAAGAGGGCATGACAACAACTTTTCCCCCTCAGGAAACTGAAAAGATTTGGCATGGGTCCTCAGATCCTCAAAAGGTTATACAGCTGCACCATCAAGAGCATCCTGACTTTAGTTTATTTTGTAAATATTTTCTTAACTCTATTTATTGAACTGCATTGTTGGTTAGGGGCTTGTAAGTAAGCATTTCACATTAAGGTTCTATTCTGTTCTATTTAGCACAAGTGACAAATAACATTTAATTTGATTTGTTACACACGTCATGTAATGTTTAAAAACCTCTCAGGATGATGTGTTTTAATACTCCAGCAGAGTTAATCTTTAGTCTCCTTCACCTTGGTGGCAGCTCAGTTGCAATTAGTTTTGGTGTTACAAAGCACTTCATTTTAACAGTGTATAGCAGCGTACCTGACAGCGTCCTCCTCCAGCAGTAGTTTGACAAACTGCCGAGGGATGTGTAGAGAGAGGACACTCTCAGCCATCTGCTCCAGGATACGTAGGTGGTTCCCATCCGTGGTGGGGAAACGGTACATACGAGACATGGTGCCCCCAAACACTGACAACACAGCATAACACTAGTCAATACATCAATTAATCATTCAAATCAAAATGTATTAAATGCATTTATTTGATTTAACCCTTATTTTACCAGGTAAGTTGACTGAGAACACAATCCCATTTACAGCAACAACCTGGGGAATAGTTACAGGGGAGAGGAATGAGCCAATTGGAAGCTGGGGATTAGGTGGCCATGATGGTATGAGGGCCAGATTGGGAATATAGCCAGGACACCAGGGTTAACACCCCTACTCTTACAATAAGTGCCATGGGATCTTTAGTGACCACAGAGAGTCAGGACACCCATTTAACATCCCATCCGAAAGACAGCACCTTACACAGGGCAATGTCCCCAATCACTGCCCTGGGACATCGGGATATTTTTTTTAGATCAGAGGAAAGAGTGCCTCTTACTGGCCCTCCAATACCACTTCCAGCAGCATTTGATCTACCATCCAGTGGCCACCGACCAGGACCAACCCTACTTAACTTCAAATGCAAGCCAGCAGTGGGATACAGTGTGTCAGTCAGTCATAATTCCTAAATCTGTAAACTTTCTGTATTGTTAGATTCTGGGTTAAACTTTGTTTAACTTTGTTTAACATTGTTATACTAGAGACACGATACATCAGAAGTAATACTATAGTATCTGATGAGTGATAGAGACTGGTTTTTACATCAGAAGTTAAATGGTTATCTGTAGGAGCCAGATGGCTTTGGAATGTGCTGGGTAGAGGGGAGGCTTTTAAGGGAGTGCTATAGGTGATATGGGTGGAGAACTTTGGATTAGGCATCAAAGGGATTGAGGTCAGGTCAGGTCACCTTAAGGGAGGAGGAACAGTTTATTACCCCATCACTTCGTCTTCCTGTCGAACCATAACAGATGTAAGGGTTGGAGAGAAGGAGGAGTGCATCTAAATTGGAGTATATATACTTGTGTTGGTGGAAACATGTTTTGTATGAATGCAGCTGTACTGATCTTCTGGGAAGAATTAAACTTGGTTAAGCTTTCATAGTGTCCGTAGAGTTTTTTACTCTGAGAATTAGAACCTAAGAGTATGCTATGAATAGAGAAGGACATACATACTATCTCATTTAAACACACACTTAAAGGGCAATTTCAACACTTTCAACCAAATGTTCATTATCTCCAGCACAATACCAGTGACTACATATGTGAAAACAGCACATTTCTATGTTTTGTAGAACAGAAATAGTTTAAAAGTTCTACCCGATGACATCATCGAAAGTTAAAACATTTTAAAAACAATAATTTTTAACACTGAGATTCACGGTGACGTGGGAATCAAATCAAATCAAATTTTATTTGTTACACGCACTGAATACAACTGGTGTAGACTTTAATGTGAAATGCTTGCTTACAAGCCCTTCACAACGATGCAGAGTCTTAAAATATAAATAAAATAGTAACACAGAGGAATCAAATAAAATACACAAGAATGGCACTACATACAGGAAGTATCAGTACCAGATCAATGTGCAGAGGTACAAGGTATTTGAGATAGATATGTAAATGAAAGCATGCTAAAGTGACTAGGCATCAGGATAGATAATAATAATAATAGTAAAATAAAGAACAGTAGCAGCAGTAAATGAGTGTAAATGTGTGTGTGTGTGAGTGTAATGTGTATGTACAGTGTCATGATAAAGTATTTGCCCCTTTCTAATTTTCTCTATTTTTTCATATTTATGATACTGAATGTTATCAGATCTTCAACCAAAACCTATTATTAGATAAAGGGAACCTGAATGAAAAAATACACAACAATTACATACTTATTTAATTTACTTCATTAACAAAGTTATACAACATCCAATGCCCCTGTGTGAAAAAATAATTGCCCCAGTGATGTACTGGACCCTCCGAACCACCCTCTGTAAAGCTTTGAGATCAACGGCGGTGCATTTGCCATACCAAGCGGTGATGCAGCAAGTCAAGATGCTCTTGATGGTGCAGCTGTAGGACTTTTTAAGGATCTGAGGGCTCATGCCCAATCTTTTCAGCCTCCTGAGGAGGAACAGGTGCTGCCGTGCCCGCTTCACGGCTGTGGGGATTGTATGTGGACCATGTTAAGTCCTTAGTGATGTGGACGCCAAGGAAAGCCCTCGACCCACTCCACAACAGCCTTGCCAATGTGGATGGCGGCGTGATCTCCCCTCTTTCTCCTATAGTCCACGATCAGTTCCTTGGTCTTACTGACATTGAGGGAGAGGTTGATGTCCTGGCATCACACTGCTAAGTCTCTGACCTCCTCCCTGTAGGCTGACTCATCGTTGTCGGTGATCAGGCCTACCACCGTCATGTCGTCAGCAAACTTGATGATGGTGTTGTAGTCGTGCGTGGCCACGCAGTCGTGGGTGAACAGGGAGTATAGGAGGGGACTGAGCACACACACCTGAGGGGCCCTGTGTTGGGGTAAGCACACACACCTGTGTTGGGACTGAGCACACACACCTGAGGGGCCCTGTGTTGGGGTAAGCACACACACCTGTGTTGGGACTGAGCACACACACCTGAGGGGCCCTGTGTTGGGGTAAGCACACACACCTGTGTTGGGACTGAGCACACACACCTGAGGGGCCCTGTGTTGGGGTAAGCACACACACCTGTGTTGGGACTGAGCACACACACCTGAGGGGCCCTGTGTTGGCCCTGTATTTCCCCTCTTGTCCAGGTGGGAGAGGGCAGTGTGAAGTGCAATTGAGATGGCATCATCTGTGGTTCTGTTGGGGCGGTATGCAAATTGGAGTGGGTCTAGGGTGTCTGGGATGATGGTGTTGATGTGTATCATGACCAGCCTATCATAGCATTTCATAATTACAGATGTAAGTGTTAAAGGGCGATAGTCATTTAGACAGGTTACCTTGGAGCTCTTGGGAACAGGGACAATGGTGATCAGTTTAAAATATGTTGGGATTACAGACTGGCACGAGGAAAGGTTGAACTTGTCTGTGAAAATGTCTTAATCAAAACCTTCCCTCTGGCTAGAAACTCATTCCCGTTTTTGAAAATTGCATTTTTTTTTGTTTTTTTAAAACTTTTAATCCTACCCTGTGATGTCACAGAGAAGCATTTTTTTAGGACCTTTGTTTTCTTTTTAACCACAGATTATAGAAATGTGCTGTTTTCACATACACTGTTTTGGTGCTGGAGATAATTAATATGAGGTTGAAAAGTGGCGGAATTGCCCTTTCAGACAAACACACACTTGCCAATAGAGAAACACACACTGACACACACTGGAACACACACTCACCAGCCTTCAGCAGTGTGTCTTTGCACAGAGACGCAGACTTGGCCCTGATGTTCACGGACTCAGTCAGGCTATCATCCACTGGAAGAACCATCTGAGAAACACAAAAGGAACAGACATCTTCATTGTA